>NW_027021350.1:4182500-4427500 GCF_036884655.1 Musa acuminata AAA Group | reverse complement strand
TCTTAAGAGCCATATTGAAGAAATTTATTTCTTCTATAGATATTCTATGTATCTTTAGATTTTAAGAAAAAGAAAGATGTAAATTATTTGATGTTAATAGGAGAAGATATACAAAGAGAATTATGTTTGAGTCGGGATAATCTAAATCTTTAATTGATCTCACATAATAAAAAAATTAATTTTCTCCGTACGAAAGTTATCAAATCATTTTAAATAGAAAAAATGATGATGACAAGTTTATTAGAATAAAACTGAACTACTAGATAATAATTCTAAAATATTATTATCTATAATATTTTGGAATACCAACAATAGAAACTTTTAGCCCACGTCTTTAGATTTCTTGAAACACATCAGATCATTCGAGGAGGAACTAATCATCAAGAGGGGAAGCACAAAAATTTGTTATCGCAATGCAACAAACTTAGAAAGTGAACATATACTTAAAAAAATTACCTATTAAAGGGATTTTATTTTATAATTACCCCAAATATCGTAGAGGCTCCTTTTTGGGTTCCATCACCTCCGATTACATAGACCCATGATAAAAAAAAAGAAGAAGATCAACATATGTGATTAAGATTAAAAATTTTAAGATCATCGGCTTTTGCTGACAAATAATAAAAGAAACAACATTAAGCCACCGAGTAATGAAATGACAATCCCATGGATCAATTTCCAACAGCCTCCCCTATTTTGGTTTGTAATCCTTTCAACCAACCATTCACATTATGAAGAAAAGGGGCAATATTATATGGCAAAGCGGTGAGCTCCAATTTTTTTAACAAAGAGTAATCATATTAACTAGTGATATAAAATACAAACTCTATTGAGGTGAGGTGAATTATATGTCCCAAATAAAATATCAGTGTTGTGGGCTGTAGCAAAATTAGCCAACAGATGAGCTTTATAAATATTCTTTGAGTGCCTTCATCTAACATGTTCATCATTGTAAGTAAGTGAATCTGATTTCACCCCAAGAATTAAACATATTATCTTCGTCAACACATGCTTTGTAGCCCAACACTCGACCTGTAGCGGATCGTTGGATTCGTGACTTGCACATCCTCCCACAAATGATCTGTCCGCTGATATCAGTAAAATAAATCCCACCCCTCGATATTCTTATATCTGTTTGGGAGTATAAAACATCATTTCTATTATTCCATAAAAGCTAAAGACTAGAGAAAAATAAGGGTTTTTAAGGTGATAGCAGTGGTCTTGTCAACATCTTCTCCCCTCTCTTAACCATTCACCATCACAACATATGTCATGATATTAAAAGGTAAATATCAATTTTGTAAGGTCTCAACCTGTATGCAAATTAAATCTAAATCCATGCACTTATATAACATGAAACAGATACATCCAAGATGTCCACAAATAACATAGCTCCCAAATACAAATAACTTCACCAAAGACATCCCATCGATGGATTATAATATCATAAGTCTCAAAGAGTTTGAATCATAAACAATACAATTTATTGCCTCAAGGTGTAACCCAATTCAATCTACTTCTCGGGATCTGAATAATTTTAATAACAAAGAAATTAGCAGCAACCATAGCTCAGTAAACTCATATATTAATAAAACGTATCATACATGCATTTCAGAAAACTATAAATAAATGTTGAACCATCTTTTTATGCTTATTCCGTTGTTGGAAAGGTCTACGAGTGTGATGGTGGAAGATGAAAAGTTCCAAAATATACAACCGTGCAATGTCGATTCTTGGGTGTGTGTATGGAGCCGTAGTCACTCGGGGAAATGGGGCCCGAGATGGCAATTGCTTAGATGTATAAGTCTGAGTTGGAAAGGTGGGATCCAACTCTGGCCGATAGATACGGTGATGGAGTTGTCGAACAAGTCCAAGACTCGTAATTATATAAGACTCTCAAAATGAGCTTCTGAAATGACACCTCCGACAGAATTCCCACCACCGAGAAACAGTCCGGTGAGGTTAGAGAACTTTCCGACGGATGCAGGCACGGAGCCATTGAATAAGTTATAGCTGAGGTTCAAAATGGTGGTGTCGCTGGCCACTCCCTTCCATGCCGAAAACGTCTGTCAGCAACTGCTCGATCAGTGGGATAAGCACTGTTTGACAGACGAGAGACTTGCAGGAAATAAAACCAAAAACGTGGGGTCGTCTTCAATAAATTTGATTGATGCACAGAATATGAGCTGTGAGAAGCCTCGCATTCCATGGATTCTTTTTCTATTTTTATATTTATGAAACTTCCGATGATTTTATAAATTTATCCAATCTTAAGCATTGTAATAAAAAATTCTTAGATGGTTTACGATTGGATTCATTTCATATCAAGCCTAAAAATGAATTCGATTCATAATCATCTTTGTTTGTGAAATATTTAACAAATAAATTACTATTGTAATTATTTTTATCCTAAATTGATTTGGAAGATAGCTTTCTCTAAGCAAGCTTATTCTTATGTTCAACTATATCATTTTACTTTAGTGTACGTTGTGTTATCAATTTCCTTTGGTGTATGTTGTGTTATCAATTTATACCATCTCGAGTCGTCAAAGTGTCTTGATGTATATATCATTTTGTTCTTTCACACATGTCTTGAATTTTTAAAAATTATCAAATATTTCAGATTTTAGTTCTAGAAAATATATCCAATTTATGCTGCTATAATTATTAGTAAACAATAAAAAATATTAACTTTTACCAAATGGTTTTATATTCATAGGTCTATATACATCAATGTAAATGAATTTAAAATAATTAAATACTCTTCATGCTTTTCTAATAGGAAATGATTTTTGACTTTGTTTGTCATAAATACATCATTCACATATATCAACTATATTAATTTTGGACAATTCATTTTTTTTTTTTTACTTCATAGCCTTAAACTCTTAATATTAAGGTATCCATATCAAGTTGTTTTACGTTTCCTTGACCCGTCTTCATCTCAATTGTTCCTTTTCCTTCCACTAGGATTTGCTTGTTATCTTCAAGTCTAACTTTCAACTTATGAGTTTCATCAACATCTCTAAACATTGATCTTATGCTTAACATATAAATAGGACATATACTATCCAAAAATCAAATATCATTTTAGGTATCATTAACTTGTGAATAAATTATAAATAACTTATATACACGAACGGTCATCGCGCACCCACAACAACTCCGTTCAACGAACCGTTCATCGCTCTCATCTACATGTACAGCTGCTTGGCAGCATGTTTTGTCTTGGTTTTGAGTCATTTTGCTTTTAAAAATATAAGTTCGAACAAGTTACAGCGCTACAAAGTGATCGCTCATCGAACCGAGCAAAACAGCCCCAAAACAGCCCAAAACAGCCCAAAACAGCTCTGTTTTCATGTGCCACGGGTTGTTTTCTACAGTCCGCCTCCGCTCACAAAACGTCAGCCATCTCAACCCCTTGGAACCACCTAGGTGGCAAAGGCTGGATGGGGCCTCGATATAGTGTCGGGCGTTGAATAATCTTTCGTAAGTTCACACGTTACCTTGACGGAAACTTGTTGTCGCGCCCGTCACCTGGTGAGCAGCTGTTTGTGGACTTGCAGCTATTCTTTCAACCTTTTTAAAGTCCTTGTTTTCCTCCTCTCCCTCTTTTCTCTTGTGCACGTAAGGTGCTCGCTGAATTGCTTGTAAAGCTTCCCCTTTTCTCGAGACGTCGGGACTTGTTCGTCGCTCGTTCTTCGAACTAATCAACTTTCTCTTTTTACAGGTCCTTCGGGACCTGCGAGAGGCTGCAAGTGGGCTGATCTTTGCGAACACAAATTGCAAGGGTGAAGTGCAACTTAGGCAACACAAGCTAAGTTCTCGTCTTTGCCGCAAGGGTACCCCACGCCTTAGGCAATTCCAACTAAGACCATGACATTATGGTATTAGAGCAAGCAAGCACTTCAAGCTAGCAGCGAAGAAACTTCGCAACTTCGCCATGACAAAGCATCGTGGCGAATCAAGCAAGACGGGGCAAGCCGGACCCTTGCCCCAAGCAACCACAGGTGTGCTGCATGTGCACACTCGCTCTCATTTTATTGGAGTCGCTAAAGAGGAGCACGACAACGAACATGATGAGCGAGAAGTTGGCTACTCTCCGCGAGCGGAGGAGGCGCAATCTGGAGTGCCAACCGGGAAAAAGAGTCATAAGGAAAGACTCATAACGACAGAAACCTACTTGGATGTGCTTGAAGCGAGCTTGGAGAAACTCTACCATGGCCAACAAAGGCTTGTTGGGGTAGAGAGCTCGCAAGAAGAAGTGGAGTCCATGATCGATAAGGTTGAGGCCCTAATCGACCGATTGTCAGATGACACCAAAGACTCCATACAACACTTACAAGAAGTTATAGCGGAACTCACTTCAAGGGTGACCATGCTCACAAGAGCGCTAAATGCAGGAGGAAGCAACACTCGAATTACTCTACCACAGAACTTGAGGGCACCCGAGCCTCATGGTTATGGAGGGGCCAGAGATGCCAAAGAGCTCAAGAATTTTCTATTCGACATGGAATAATACTTTCGAGCTATGAGGCCTGATTCTGAAGAAACCAAAGTTTCCATAGCAACCATGTATCTGAACGGAGATGCAAAACTTTGGTGAACCCATTGGGAGGAGATCCAACAAGGTCGGTATCGAGTTGACACATGGGAGGACTTGAAGTGAGAGTTGAGAACTCAGTTTCTACTAGAGAACACTGAGTTTATCGCAAGAAGGAAGTTGAGACAACTCCACCAAAATACTTCTATCCGAGACTACGTGAAGCAATTTTCTGCGCTAATGCTAGACATCCAAGACATGTCCGAGAAGGATAAATTGTTTAGCTTTCTCGATGGTTTGAAGCCATGGGCTCAACAAGAACTAAATCAAAGGAATGTCACCGATGTGGTTGGGGCAATTACTGCCACAGAAAGGCTCACCGACTTTATTTCCTCTAAAGACCCGGGAAATAGAAAATAATCTTCAAGCAATCGCCTTCCAAAATATTCTCGAGGAAGGAGCTCGGAGGCAAACAAAGGAAGAAGAGTTCCCACAAAGGGCTAAGCCCGAAAGGCAAGGCCCCAAAATCTGGAGGATGCTTCTTGTGCGGAGGGCCGCATATGGTGAGGGAGTGCCCACAAAAACAGGCACTCAATACTTTAACAGCTTCCATCCACCCCCCCTGATCGGACAAGGGCAAAGCTGTTGCTCTTAGTTCGAGCAGTTCTGAATATAGTAGCGATGATGAGGAGTCACAAGGACCTTGGATGAGAGCAATGCATTTGTTGAACGCCATGCGGGGTCAAGTAGGGGAGAACAAGAAGACAAATCTATAAAAAGCAGGAAGTGGTGAGCTGATGTACGTAGACATCAACCTAAATGGCTAAACGACCCATGCAGTGGTGGACACGGGTGCTACCCACAACTTTGTTACCGATCGAGAAGCAAAGCGACTTTGGTTGATCTTGGAGAAGAGCTCAAGTCGAATGAAGGCGGTGAACTCAAGGGCCAAGTGAATCTCCAGGTTGGCAAAGGGAGTTCCCATCAAGATCAGAACATGGAGTGGGAACACCAACATGATGGCAGTGCCACTGGATGACTTTCAAGTGATTCTTGGAATGAAGTTCATGCATGCGGCAAAGTTGGTGCTAATGCCATTCCTAAACTCCCTATGTATGATGGGAGGTGAGGTCCCTTATGTGGTTCCCGTCTCTCGAAGAGGAACCAAGGAACCCCAACATATATCGGCATTGCAACTAAAGAAAGGGGTGCGAAAAGGTGAATTAACATTCGTAGCTGCTATGAAGCTAGAGCCACTCGACGAGAAGGCCATCCAAGAACCTGTTGTGGTGGCAAACATCCTGAAAGAGTTCAATGACGTTATGCCACCCGAGTTGCCGAAGACTCTTCCACCACGCAGAGGCGTGGATCATAACATCGAGTTAGAGCTAGGAGTAAAACCTCCAGCGAGACCACCCTACCGCATGCCCCCGCCAGAGTTGGCAGAACTTAGAAAGCAGTTAGGTGAACTGCTAAGCGATGGTCTCATCCGTAGATCTAAAGCACCATTCGGAGCTCCAGTTCTCTTCCAGAAGAAACAAGATGGGAGCCTCCGACTATGTATCGATTATTGAGCCCTCAACAAAGTGATAGTGAAGAACAAGTATCCCATCTCGCTCATCGCGGCTTGTTCGACTAGTTGGGCAAAACCAAGTATATATATATATATATATAAAGAGAGAGAGAGAGAGAGGAGTTGTTGTTAGTTAGATGTCCAATTCATGGCTTTCGTATAATATAGAGATGACTTAGAGTGACAGAGTCAATGTTTGCATCTGACAACTTTGTGTTCTACTTAGAGTCTCTTAATATTTGTTTTGACTAAGAAGACCTGATATAGAATGAGCAGATGACTTTGGTTAATTTTACCATTAAATTAGAGTAGTATTAAATATGTTGAACTATCATTATCTTAGGAGCCATATTAAAGTGGTTTAATTTTTTCTATAGATATTCTATGTATGTTTAGATTTTAAGAGAGAGAATAAGATGTAAAAAATACCTTAATTCCTCCTAAGAGAAAGATATATGTTGCTAGATTCTTAGTGAACTAGCATTCCATGGATTCTTGTTCTACATACTGGTCTATACGGTGTTGGCCAAGAAGACTTTGACTTATGGTAAATTAGAATTTAGAGATCTAAACAGAAATTTTTTTTTAATAAATTAGAATTTATTTATGTACATATGCCATAAATCTAAGATCTTTACGAGAGAGATACATACAGGAAAACATATGGGTGTTCTTAAATTTATCTTAGTAGATTTAAAAAGGATTAAGATAAAAATTCTTTCGGACATATGTGAAATAGCATATAAGAAATTTCAGACTTCAATTTGGATTAACTAAAAGTAATAATTTTTATTAAAGAAGAATAGAAGACAAGAAGAATTATTAAAGAAGCTTCCACTACTAATTTTCTTTCCAATGGGCGAAGATCAACTACCCTTACAACTCTTTCTCAATTTCACAAGCTTAGGAGAGAACCTTTACACCTCTTTTTTAGACCTCACTTCTCTCTTAGAAAACTAACTATGGGAGGATGAGACTTTAAATCCTAAGAGAGTTTCCAATATTTTTTCTTAAGTATTCTTTCCCCCATTTCTACTCAATTTCATGCTTTTTCAAGTAGGAATAGTTAGGATATTTATATACCTCAAATGACTTTAAAAATGGAGTAAAAAAATATATCATCCTAGGTTTCCCAAGTCTTGACAGTACCATCGCTTGTGCTGAGTGGTACCATTGCCAAATATAATGGTACCACTGCTTAACACACTAAATCTAGGCGGTACCACCACCTGATAGCTTGAAAAAGTATGCTCTTGATTTTTCTAGCTCATAGGTGGTTCTACCTAACCTTGGGTCACTGAATGAGCATTCCACTTAGCCCAAAACAGTGCTAACTCAGGCCCATTGGGCTCCTAATTAAGTTAGTATGGTTATACCTAAAACTAACTCAATTACAACCTAACTATGACCAATTAAGACATAACCGATTACAAGACTAGAATTCTATGTTGTTCGGCATGTCATTGGTTCATCTAGTGCTTCGTCTTATCCTTTGGCGCATCTTTCTCTCTTTTGGTATATTGCCCAATCAACATATTGACCTTTTGATTTCCTTGACGCAATGTCTGATCTTTCGACCTAATGCCCAAACTCATGGCACGAAGTCCTTCTAGCACGTCGACCAATCCTATGGCCCGACATCCAATCTTCTGATATATTTAACTCTAACCTAACGTCTGATTCCCCCACTTTAATCGATTTATCTTTCCATGATCAAAAATAGTCCTGCATCACTCAAACACATATTAAATTATAACTTCATTAATTGATTTTATCATCAAAATTCAAAATTCAACATTGATGACTGTATGATATTATGTTGAGAAATTATTTGATAAATTTGAGCTACTATAAGACGAGGCTAATGATGAACATGTTGGAGTAGGATCTATCACTTGATTCTGTGGAGTGTCTAGTTTTAATGGAATTTGAATTTGGTTTTTACCTTCATTGGTCTCCCAAATTCAATTTACCTTTTTATCAAAAATAATATTTAATTTAATAATAATTAAATATCCGTCATTCATCAATTATCCAACGGTAAATAAGTTATGTGATAAAATAGAAATAAAAAATATTATCAAGGTATTTTACCTTCCCTTGACTTATCTTTACCTTAATTGTTCCTTCCACTTTCATTGGATTTAGAGTAACAGATTCAACATTTGTGTCTGATATACTTTGTTTTCTGCTAGAGTTTCTTAATATTTATTTTACTTGGAAGACCTGATATAAAGTAGACGAATGACTTGGATCAATCTTACCGCTAAATTGGAGCAATATTGAAGGGGTTGGGATGTCACTGTCTTAACACTAAATTAGAACTCTATTAATGGGATTTGTTTTTTTATAAATATTATATGTATCTCTAGATTCTAAGAGAGAGAGCAAGATATGAAGAATATATATGCATACATATATGCTGCCTGCTAAGAATATATATACACAACGAGAGAGAGAGAGAGGAGTCATTGTTAGTTGGATATCTAGCCTTGACATAATGTAAAGATGACTTGGAGTGATAGAGTCAATCAATGTTTGCATCTGACATGACATTCTAAAAGAGGAGTCAATGTTTGCATCTGGTATAATGTTGACATGACTTGGAGTGACAAAGTCTCTTAATATTTGTTTTGACTAGGAAGACTTGATATAGAGTGGATGGATGACTTGAGTTAATTTTACCATTAAATTAGAGCAATATTAAAGGAGTTGGAATGTCATTATTTTAGGAGCCATATTGAAGAAGTTTATTTCTTCTATAGATATTCTATGTATATTTAGATTTTAAGAGAGAGAATAAGATGTGAAAAATACTTTAATTCCTCCGAGGATGATCCAAATCTTTAATTGATCTCACATAATAAAAAAAATATTTTTTTTTCGAATAGACGAAAGTTATCAAATCATTTTAAATAGAAAAAATGATGATGACAGGTTTATTAGAAAAAAACCGAACTACCATATAATAATTCTAAAACGTTATTTTCTATAATCTTTTGGAATACCAGTAATAGAAACTTTTAACCCACGCTTTTAGATTTCCTGAAACACATAGATAATTCAAGGAGGAGGAACTAATCATCAAGAGGGGAAGCGATGGAATGAACTTAGAAAGTGAACAGATACCAACATAAACACCTGTTAAAGAGCTTTTATTTGATAATTAGCCCAAATATTGTAGAGGCTCCATTTTGAGTTTCATCATCTCCAATTACATTGACAGGTATGATAAGAAAAAAAGAAGAAGAAGAAGATCAACATATTGGATTAAGATTAAAAATTTTAAGATCATCGGCTTTGGATGACAAATCATAAAAGAAATAACATTAAGCCACCTGAGTAATGAAATGGCAATCCCATGGATCAATTTCCAGAAGCAAAAGAGAGCTTCGAAAAGGCGAGCAGGGATTTAGCCTATATGTTCACCTTCTGGGCAACTGTATCCATCTATTGGCTATTGATTCGTGTCCATGCTATTGGCTGCCAATTCAGTCAAACTTCTCCTGCCTATTGGAGTATACAACTCTCATTGGTTAAGGCTTAACCGATAGAGCTGTGTTAGGTTATCATTTCTATTATTCCATAAAGCTAAAGACGATAGAAAATAAGGGTTTTGAAGGTGATGGCAGAGTTGTTGTCAACATCTCGCTCTCTTAATCATTCATCATCACAACATATGTCATCCACAGTTCCATAAGTTTTCATATGAGAATTGCAGGGCTTAAACTTGTATGCAACTTAAATCAAAATCCATGCACTTGACACAATACAAAACATATACGTCCATAATATTCAGCAACGACATATTGAGCTCTCAAACACAAATAAGTTCACCAAAGACATCTCACTAATGAATTATTACATCACAAGTCTCAAGAGTTTGAACCATAAACAATATAATTTGTTGCCCTGATACATAACCAAATTCAATCTACTCGCAGGCATCTGAAAAATTTTAACAAGGATATGAGCAACCACAACTTAGTAAACACCAAAACTCATATATTAGCAAAACTTCTCATGGATGCATTTTATAAAACTATACACTTATATAAAGAGCAAACATATCTTTACATGCTTTTCAAATCACAACTTTTTAGCTTAATAAGCACATAAGACACCATCATTTTTTAATGCATTTGCATGACAAAACATAATTGGATAGATTTCATTTTAATACCAAGATTATAATTAATCAATCATGATTCAGTATAAGTATAACTAAGCCTTCATATCTAAATTCATCCATAGTCATGATTATAACAAAGGGCATATATTAAAAGAAGTCGAAGTGCTAATGGCTATGACTATATTATATCCTTGTGATAAGGATCAAAATCATATTTAATCTCCATGGTATAGGTAATACATTTATCTCTATGTTAGACCTAGAAAAAACTAGTTTATGAACTTATGACCAATGTACAACAACAATTGATAAAGTCTAAATCAAAACCAACTAATTGAGAACAATTAACCATCATCTAAAGTAACATATTCACACCTTATTTGAAATATGTTCAACAATATATCATTGAAAAATATAATAATTAAATATTTTAATTATTTTAAACAAATACAATATCGAAAAGCTTATTTTCAAAAGCCAATTTAACGTTTGCAAATCACATAACTTCATTATTAACAAATATATTATTAAATTGGAAAACAAGTTAGACATAATCATTCGATACTTACGTTTATCATAGATTATTATAATTGATATAGTGATCAAAACTCTCCTTCTTTTCCTAAATCATTCGACTAATATAAACCAATCCAATAAACAATCATAATATTTTCTTTCTTATCTGAGAATGACTATTTTTTATATAGTTATCATTTCTATTATTCCGTAAAGCAAAAGACGATAGAAAATAAGGGTTTCTAAGGTGATGGAAGAGTTGTTGTCAACATCTTCTCCCTCTCTTAATCCTTCATCATCACAACATATGTCATAATATTTTAACCACAGTTCCATAAGTTTTTATATGAGAATTGCAAGGCTTAAACTTGTACGCAACTTAAATCCAAATACATGCACTTGACACAATACAAAACAGATACGTCCATAATGTCCAGCAGCTACATATTGAGCTCTCAAACACAAATAAGTTCACCAAAGACATCCCACTAATGGATTATTACATCACAAGTCACAAGAGTTTGAACCATAAACAATATAATTTGTTGCCTTGATACATAACCAAATTCAATCTACTCGCAGGCATCTGAAAAATTTTAACAACAAGGATATGAGCAACCACAACTTAATAAACACCAAAACTCATATATTAGCAAAGCTTCTCATAGATGCATTTTATAAAACTATACACTTATATAAAGGCCAAACATAACTCTACATGCTTTTCGAATCACAACTTTTTAGCTTAATAAGACATCATAATTTTTTAATACATTTGCATAGAAAAATATAAGTGGATAGATTTCATTTTAATGCCAAGATTATTATTAATCAATCATGAATCAGTATAAGTATAACTAAGCCTTCATATCTAAATTCATCGATGGTCATGACTATAAGAAAAGGCATATATTAAAATAGAAGTCGAAGTGCTAATGGGTATGACCATATTGTATCCTTGTGACAAGGATCAAAATCATATTTAATCTCCATGATATAAGTAATACATTTATCTCTATGTCAGACCAATGTACAACAACAATTGATAAAGTGTAAATCAAAACCAACTAATTGAGAACAATTAACCATCATGTAAAGTAACATATTGACACCTTATTTGAAATATGTTCAACAATATAGCATTGGAAAATATACTAATTAAATATTTTAATTATTTTAAACAAATGCAATATCGACAAGCTTATTTTCAAAAGCCAATTTAACATTTGCAAATCACATAACTTCATTATTAACAAATATATATTATTAAATTAGAAAACAAGTTAGACATAATCATTTGATACTTACGTTAATCATAGATTATTATAACTGATATGGTAATCAAAACTCTTCTTCTTTTCTAAATCATTCCAATAATATAAACCAATCCAGTAAACAATCATATTATTTTCTTTCTTATTACTATTTTTTTCTCTAAAATAACAACATACTCAATAATTTTAGAATAATTAATCTATAGCTTTATTTACTCTCTGATTGGTAGGGAATGCATAGAGGAATTCAAAATCATACATATATATATATATATATATATATATATATATATATATATATATATATATATATATATATATATATATATATATACATATATATATATATATATATATATGTATATATATATATATATATATATACATATATATATATATATATATATATACATATATATATATATATATATGTATATATATATATATGTATATGTATATATATATATATATATATGTATATGTATATATATATATATGTATATGTATATATATATATGTATATGTATATATATATATATATATGTATATATATATATATACATATACATATATATATATATATACATATACATATATATATATATATATATACTCTTTTAAATTTAAAACTTACTCTCTTGATATAAAAACAACATCCTTATCAAATCTCACACCTATTTTATTTTTTTCTCCTCTTTTCTTCACCTGCCAAACCCACCCTTCTCTTCCTCTATTTTATTATTTCGAAAGTAATATGTTTGTTCCTTTAAAATCAATATACCATATTTTTAAACTATATCTTGTTAGTTTGGCAAGTTCCACATAGTCTCACATTAGGAAAATCAAGTTTGGTATCTCCTGTTTAAACTATAAATAAGGGTTTGGGCTTTGAAGTCAGATACACCACAAGAAAAATCGAAGTGTTTGCTTTGAGTTTAAGTCCACACTCAGTTAAATAGTTTGGGCTTATAATTTGGATTTTTCTTGTTTAATAGATTCGGGTATTTTATGGCCTAGGAACATCTTCCTAAGGCATTTGTAATAGTCCTTTTATAGTAGTGATTTGCCTTTCTTTCGTCTGTGGATGCAGGTCAATTGACCGAACCACGTAAATCTGGTGTTTTTGTCGCTTTTATTTTTTCCGCTTTATTATCTTTGTTGGGTTGCCAAAATTATCCTTTGGTAAATTTTCTGGGGCTAGCTCTAACAAATTGGTATTAGAGCCTGGTTTCGTGATCTTTTGGCAACAATGACAATAACAAAGATCGTTGTCGAGAAATTCGACAGAAATGTCAACTTCGGCATGTGGCAACTCAAGATGAAGGCCATTATGGTCCAAGACTGAGTTGATTTGGCACTATAGGAAGCTGAGAATATTCTAGATGGTACGTCAAAGGAAGATTTTGCGGGTATGTATAAGAAGGCCCGATCTAGCATTATTCTAAATATCTCTGACGAGGTTTTACGGGAGGTAACTACGGAGACTACGGCTAAGAACATGTGGGACAAACTTAAAGCCTTGTATATAAAGAGGACAGTGGAGAATCGTCTCTACTTCAAGCAGAGTTTATATATTCTTCGGATGACTGAAGGTACATCTATAATCTCACATCTTGATAAATTTGATTCCTTGGTTATGGATTTGGAGAATATAGATGGATTTGGAGAATATATATGCAAAAATTGATGATGAGGATAAGGCCCTATTACTTTTGTGTTTTCTTCCCTAATCTTTTAAGCATTTCCGTGATACTATGATTTATGGAAAAGAAATAATTTCGTATCAGGAAATTAAATCTATACTAAAATCTAAGGAGCAGATAGATAGAGATATCACTTAGGAAAGTAGAGGGAATCAAGCTGAGGGTCTGGTTGTCATGGGTAGAATGAATAAAAGAGAATTTGATAGATCTAAATCTAGATCTAAATCCATACATAGAAATTTGGAATGCAGATATTATTATAAAATGGGGCACATTAAGTAAAATTTGGAATGCAGATATTGCTTTAAATTAAAAAATAAATTAAAGCAAAAGGTAAAAATTATTAAAATAACTACTGAGTTTGCTGAAGCTAGTGTAGCAGCTGATGAGAATGATGAAAATATTTCCTTTACTACTGATGACAGGACGAGGTCTAAAAATGAATGGATTTTAGATTCGGATTGTTCTTATCACATGTGTCCCAATAGAGATTTGTTTTCCACATATGAATCTTGTAATGGTAGAATTGTTTTGATGGACAATAATGTCGCGTGTGATGTTGTTGGTAGAGGCACAATCCGAATTAAAATGCATGATGGTATTGTGGGGACGCTCACTAATGTTAGACATGTTCCTGATTTAAAAAAGAATCTTATCTCTTTAGGCACCCTAGAGGCCCTTGGGTATAAATATACAGTTGAAGGTGGAGTTATGAAAGTTTCTAGAAATGCCCTTATTATTATGAAAGCATGTAGGTCTGGTAGCTTATATATTTTGCAGGGAACTACTGTCACAGGCTCGGTTGCAGTCTCGTCATCATCATTGTCTGATTCTGATATCACCAAATTATGGTATATGCCTTTGGGTCATATGAGTAAAAAAGGTTTGAGCATATTGAGCAAAAGGGGTCTACTTTACGGACAGAATACTGGGCCACTGGATTTTTGTGAACACTGCATTTTTGGAAAGCAGAAAAGAGTCAGCTTCAATTCTCCGATAGTTCATAAAACAAAAGGTACTCTTGACTATATTCATTCAGACCTTTGGGTCCAGCTCATGTTTAGTTTAAGGGTGGTGCTAGGTATCTGTTAACTTTCATTGATGATTATTCCTAGAAAGTTTGGGTTTATTTTCTGAAGCATAAAAATGATGTTTTTCTAACCTTTAAACAATGGAAGGCTTTGATTGAGAAGCAAATAAGTAAACAGATTAAGCGGCTTCGAATAGATAATGACATGGAATTTTGTGAAGGTGACTTTGATGAATTCTACAAAAATGAAAGAATCGTTCGGCATCGCACTATTAGGATGACGCCTCAACAAAATGGTGTGGTCGAACGTATGAACAGAACACTCTTGGAGAGAGTAAGGTGTATAATCTAAAATGCAGGGTTGACAAAGGACTTTTGGGCAGAGGCGATTAATATGACCTGTTACGTTGTCAACCGCGCTCCGTCTGCAGCACTTAACTTTAAAACTCCGGAGGAAGTTTGGTCAGGTACTCCTGCTGATTACTCTGATTTAAAAATATTTGGGTGTCCAGCATATATGCATATAAATGAAGAAAAATTAGAGTCTCGAGCTAAAAAATACATTTTCCTTAGGTATGCTTTTGGGGTGAAAGGGTACAGATTATGGTGTTCTGATCCCAAATCCCCAAAATTTATAATCAGTAGAGATATTACTTTTGATGAATTGTCTATGTTATCTTCTAAAGAAGAATCTACTAGTTGTACAAATGATAGTGCGCAAAAGCAGGTGGAGCTTGAGATTGGTAGTTTTAATTTTTTTCAGTCCAACTCTTCTATTCAAAGAATACCGGTAGATGGTCCCGAGTCTACTAACGAAGATGATATAGAGGAAGAGCAATATTCCATAGCCAAGGATAGACCACGGAGAGATATTTGACCACCACAAAGATATGTAAATTTGGTTACATATGCTTTGTCTATTGTAGAAGAAACAAGTGAAGTTGGTGAGCCTACTACCTACTCAGATGCAGTTTCTTATGATAATTCCGCTAAGTGGTTGATTACGATGAATGAAGAAATAGAATCTCTCCATCAAAATAGAACTTGGGATCCTGTGAAGTTGCCTTCGGGTAAGAAAATTATTGGATGCAAATGGGATACTATTGCTGAGGGAAAGGTTCTTGTTCAGAAAATTCATACGAAGGACAATCCAACTGATATGCTTACGAAGCCTCTTTTGGTTTACAAGTTCAAGCAGTGCTTGGACTTGGTTGGTGTTCATTGTTGGTAATTGCCCATTAGGGCTTCTGTGAAGAAGGTGGAGCAAGTTTTGTTGGGACATATCAAGGTGGAGATTTGTTAGTTTGGTAAGTCCCACATAGTCCCACATTAGGAAAATCAAGTTTGGTATCTCCTGTTTAAACTATAAATAAGGGCCTAGGCTTTGAAGTAAGATGCATCACAAGAAAAACCTAAGTGTTTGCCTTGGGTTTAAGTCCACACTTAGTTAAATAGTTTGAGCTTATAGTTTGGGTTTTTCTTGTTTAATAGATTCGGGTGTTTTATGACCTAGAAACATCTTCCTAAGGCATTTGTAATAGTCCTTCTTTTATAGTAGTGATTTGCTCTTCTTTTATCCGTGAATGTAGGTCAATTGACCAAACCACGTAAATCTGGTATTTTTGTCGCTTTTATTTTTTTTGCTTTATTGTTTTTGTTGGGTTGCCAAAATTATCCTTTGGTAAATTTCCTGGGGCTAGCTCTAACATATCTTTATACGAAAGAAAACATCAAATAGAAGAAGACCGTAAACAACCACATTACATAGAAATTGATCTCAAACTCCATAAATATAGCAGTCCATCCTTTCTTAGATGAACAATACAAATTCTGTTTTCATTGATCACAACCAACATCTAGGAATCCAAAATATCATATAAATAAAAAGTAGAGTGATAGCATACCTTCTCTTCATCTACCGAAAAGCCTGGGATCATCCACACTAGAAATTTTAGGATTAACGTCTCAACAATCGTCGAAGAATTAATTACCATTGCACCCAAACCCAATCATACATATCATCAATGAAATGGAAATAGGCATGCCTCCATGCGTCTTTGAGGAAGAGAATACCACAAAATATCCAAAATCCCATTACAAATCCTAGTACCATGCTAATATAGAACCATAGCCACTCGGAAATCTCCTTCTCGTACTCTTGTATATCATTTTGAGTTGTTTTATTATTAGAGCAACTTTTGGAAGTTGGTGGTCCACATAAGTCGGCATTGCCCATGTAAATGGATGGATCATTGAGTGTTTGGAGTTGATAACCGGTTGGTATCCTTCCCGAAAGATTATTATATGATAAATTCAAGTAGCTCAAGGAATATAAAGCCGATAAGCTCTCAGGAATGCTACCAGAAAAGTCATTTATCGATAGATCAAGGGATTCTAATGATTTCATTCCTCCTATCTCCCAAGGGATTTTCCCTTGTAAATGATTTCTTGATAAATTTAGGTTCTTGAGGTCTGCAAGGTCTCCAATTCCTTTTGGTATCTCTCCGGTTAGTCTATTGTTTGAAAGATCCAAACTTTTCATAAAAGTTATGCTGCATTTTGAATAATCAAGATCTTGTCCCTTTATAACGACATCTATGTGATAATTACAATATTCATAATATTGTGATGTCGATCTCATGGTACTTAAATTACCAATGTCGTGAGGTATTGAACCAGAGAAGTTGTTATTGGCAAGATCCAATATTTGAAGCTGTTCAAATCGAACAATTTGCCAAGGCACAACTCCTGAAAACATATTTGAACGGAGACGAAGCACCATCAGTTGTTGTAGATTATCTCCCATCAATAGTGTTATACTTCCGACAAGATTATTTTGAGTTAGATCAAGAAATTGTAACTTTGTACAATTTTTCAATGACAAAGGAACCTCACCCGAAAAACTATTATTTTTCAGTTGCAAATACCAAAGCCTACTTAAAAAACCGATCGTGTGTGGAATTTCACCCGATAAGTGGTTGTTGCCCAAATCTAAGAAATAAAGATTTTGTAATGATTTTCCCAGACAATAAGGGATCTCACCAAGTAATTTGTTGTTCGAAAGGTCAAGGTATTCGAGATATGTCCATTGGCAGATTGATGAAGATAAGCCACCGTCAAGCATGTTATCTGAGAGTCCCACTGATGTGACATAGGGCCAAATCGACAATTGTCCTGTAAAGGAATTATTGGAGAGGAATAGAGTATCAAGTGTAGACGGTAGCATCGTTGGCAATGGACCTTCAAATCTATTGGATTCCAAATGTAATGTTTCCAACTTGGTGAACTTTAAAGAAGATGGCAGCTTGCCTCCTATTTGGTTGTTGGAAAGGTCTAAAAATATGATGGTAGAAGATGAAATATTCCAAAACCAAGCGGGCATTGTCCCTGCAATTTTACAGTCTTTCAAAAATAATTCTTCGATCTGTGTTTGGAACTGCAACCACTCTGGAAATTGAGGTCCCAACTCACATTTGGTTAAATCTACATATCTGAGTTGGAAAGGGGGGACCCAAGTCTGCCCAATTGATATGGTGATGGAGTTGTCATACAAGTCTAATACTTGCAATCTTGTAAGATTCTCAAAATGAACTTCTGAAATAACACCTTCGAGAGAATTTCCACGGAGATACAATTCAGTGAGATTAGAGAACTTACCAACAGAGGAAGGCATGGAACCGTTGAATAAATTATATCGGAGATCTAAAATGATGAGATTCGTCATTTGCTCCAACCAACCACTCAAATTTCCTGTCAATTGGTTGCCCAGCATACGCAATTCTTTCAGTCTGCCCAAGTCTCCAATTGCATCGGGAATAACACCATAGAACCCAGAATAATGGAGAACAAGATGGGTAAGACTACTAATATTCCCCAACCATTTGGGTAAGGTGGAGTTGAAATTATTAAAGGAGAGATCAAGCACAGTAAGAGAGGAGGTGAAGTTGACGTGGACAACAGATGCTGGGATGGTATTGAGACCAACGGAAGACATACTTAACACTTGGAGGGAAGGCAGCATGTTCACGGATGAGAACCAATCTGGGACATCGGTTAGGTTCAACCCGCTCAAGTCCAGGTTCTTCAAGGACGTGAGATGGGAGAGCCAGTCGAGGTTGTCGACGGGATATCCGTCTCCATGATCATTGACGTATAAGGCAACGCTTAGATCAAGAACGTAGAGGCTCGAAAGGTTCCCCAGCCGAGCAGGTATTCCTCCCAAGAAATATGTAGAAGATAGATTGAGGTATCTCAGTTTCTCGAAGGAGCCGATGAATTCCGGTATGCGGATTCTGCTGAAATCATTGAAGCTAAGATCCAAGTGCTCCAGATGTGATAAAGCAAGCAATGACGAGTTCATCCTCTCACCGCGTAATTCCCAACCATATGTATTGGTGTTTCGGAGGTCCAGCATGACGACGTGGCCAGTGGTGGTGTCGCAGGCCACTCCCTTCCATGTGCAACAGTGGTGGCCTGTCCAAGAAGATAGCCGGTTGCGGGTGTCTCGGACACCAGCTTTGAAGTCCAACAGTGCCTCCCTCTCCATGCTGAAACATCCACTTGTCACCGTGGCCCGATGGAGGAGGAGGGCCAAGAGGCACAACAACAGTGATGATAAGAAGCGTAAAGGGAAAGCCATGGCGCGCAGTTTGATCTCCCTCCCTACCTACCTACTCCTGGCCGCCATAATCAGAAGAACAGGGCGAAGGTGGAGGTGCATGCTACGCTATGCCAAATCACAAATTTGTAAGCCAACTGAAGCACACAATTTCTTCCATTCCATGATGCTCAAACTTTCTCCACTCCGTTACCTCATGCATGGAATTAATTGTCCCGACTCGCTCTCTAAAGAAGACTTCGACTGAGAGCACACAAGTCACCTTCACCATCGGAGACTTCATATGTGACGAAAGAGGTAAGAGTTCAGATGGACGGAACCAATGGTTATCATTTGACGTAAGAGTGAGGGCCAAGTTTTTGTTCCATCATCGTCGGGGTAAAATGATAGATACCTAAGGATGAAAGTCGTCATGATTAATACGGCTTTTTGGAAATTGATAGCATCGGTCTCAATCAGTGGGATAAGTACTGTTTGACATATGAGCGACTAGCAAGAAATAAAACAAAAAACGTGGGGTTGTCTTCTTTAAATTTGATTGATGCAGAGAAAGATGAGCGGTGAGAAACCTCACATCCCTAAGATGAGCTAGCATTCCAAGGATTCCTTTTCTACCTACTGGTCTATACGTCGCTGGTCAAGAAGACTTTGACTTGCGGTAAATTAGAATTTAGATTAGAGTTCTAAATAGAAAAATTAATTTTTAGTAAATTAGAATTTATTTCTGTATATATCCTGAACACTATGAGAGTGTTTTGGTCCTCCTTTCACACATCATCTTACAAATGAATATTATTTTAGTATTACTTTTTATCCTTCTGTAGGTTGGTCATCTTCTTCTTATGAACATAAGGATGCGCCAAACAAACTACAATTTGACTTGCGATTAACATCTATCATTTTCTCTTCTTCTCTTCTTTCAAGTGAATATTGGCTCTCTCAAATCTTAAGCAGCACATCGAGCATAATTTAGTGTATAATCTTAACGAAACTTGCATGCGATGGTTGAAGCTTGAATTGTCATAATGACAATTTTAGGACAGAAAGTGCCTCATCCGCAGCGTAATATGTTTTCTAGAGGCTAAAAGAGTACTGTATTCCCCCTCTTTTAGAAGCATCCTCTTGGTAGAACTGTTTTGTCTAGGAAAGACGTAAAATAATATCATGAACGAGCGTGCTTCATACGGAAAGATATACATACCAAAGAAGGTTAGTTGGGATAGCTACTCAACACAATGGGGTAACCAACCACTTGGGTGAGTGGGCAAGACTCGAGAACTTTACAAGTCTTCCATGTCTACTAGTGAAATGAAGAAGATGACTTGCATGCTGTGTGGAAGAAGTTGGCCTTTATTGTAGTTGATTCCGCTGTCGATTGGGCTGACAGGTCAAGTCTTCTTCGTGCAGAAGTGGAGATCGAAAGTAGTCCATGGAATGGGAGAATTTTGCGTACATCCCTTTCCTCATCCCTTTCCAATATAAACTGTACGTTAGCTTTGTGATTTGACCGATCATATGTTGAATCTCGGATTCGGATTTTGATGATGAAATTAATTGATAAGTATTTATATTTTAATCTACGTTTTGAGTGACGCAGGATGCTTCGATTAGAATGAGACAATTAAAATAGGAAAAATCATGTTGGGCCGGAGGAATATGTCAGAAGATTGGACGTCGAGCCGGTGGATCGGTCGACGTATCGACAAAAGGCTTCGGGCCATAGATTCGAGCATCGGGCCAAGAAGAGCGAAAATTGCGCCAAGAATATTGGAGTAGTGGAGCCAACTAGTCGACTAGGCAATAGGTCGTAAGAGAGGATGATGCGCCGAAGAATCAAACAAAGCGTCGAGAGACCAATGACATGCCGGACAACTTGTTTAATACTTCATATTAATTGTCTAATTTGAAGTTTATTTTACATATGCAGGATTGACTACGATAGCAAGGCATGAAGCAAAATGAAGTCTCGGAGTCAAGATCGAGATCACGTTAGAAGTTCAAGAGTTCGTCGGAAGTCCAAACGTTCGTTGAAAGTTCTGGAGGAACCAGCCGAGAAGTCTCGAAGCTTGCCAGAGAAACTCGTCGGAACTCGCCAAGAAGATCGTCGTGAAGTCCAGGAGCTTGCTGGGAGTCCGCCGGAACATTGCTGAGAGATCGTCGGAAGTTCGCCGGAAGCTTGCTGGAAGAATAGACTTACGGACTTTGTTTAGCTTAGAATATGTCTTAGGAATCGTAGTTAGCACGTAATTGGGCTTGGATTGAGCCAACCCAATTACGGGCTAGCTAGGCCCATGTAAGAACTGTGTTGGGCCCAATAAGAAGCTCAAACAATGCCCCAAGAAGCCTCACCGTCATGGCATAGTCTTCGAGACTGTGTCAGGTAGTAGTATCGCTAGTCTGGGTGGCTGTACCGCCACTGGCAGGGTGCCAAGCGATGGTACCGCCAGTCTAGGTGGTGGTACCGCCTAGCACTGGCCCCTAAGCGGTGGTACCACCAGACCTGGGCGGTGGTACCGCCCAGGGCAGTGTCAGCCAGAGTGACATTGAGCGATGGTACAGCCCGTTCCCAGGGAACCCGGGATGAGATGTTTTTAGGCTCTAAGTTTGAATTACCTTTAGCAGCAACTATATTGGTCTCTTTCTCATTTTTCTTCATTTCATTCTGTTCTCACTTCCAAAACCTATACTCTTTCTTCATGTAACCTAGTCTATTATAGTGAAAACATTTGATATCTTTTCTAGACTTGGATCTTCCTCTATAACCATATGAATTTCTACTATGATTGTCTTTCTTGTTTTTCAGTAACAAATACACTAGAAGAAGATTCACCCTGTTCTTTCCTTCTGGTATCTTCATTTAGTAAATTATCTTTAACCATATTTATAGTTAGAGTTCCCTCTGGAGTGGAGTTACAAATAGTCACTACATACGTTTCCCAACTTTCTGGTAAAGAGCTGAGAAGTAATAATCCTTATATCTCATCATCTATATTCATTTTCATAGCAACCAGCTTGTTTGCAAGACTCTGAAATATACTTATATGCTCAACAATGTTACCACCATCTTTATACTTTAAATTTACAAGTCTTCTAAGGAGAGAAATTCTATTTCCCATTGTCTTTTTCGCAAAGAGATTTTTTAGTCTTTGCTAAACAACATCAGCTCTAGTTTCATCATAAATATGCTCATGCAAATTTATATCCATCCATCTTCTAATATAGGCAATAACTTTTCTATGTTGAACTTCCCACTCTTCATCGTCCATAGTAGAAGGTTTATCTTTAACCTTGATGGGCTTATACAAATATTTGCAATATTTGATCTAAATTCTAATATAGATAATAGTTTTCTACTTGACGATCAGCGGCCAAATATTATCAGTTTTGACCCAAATTTTATGTGGAGAATCCTTACAACAAACTCTAAAATCCTAATGGTGTTGATCTACAGTTTACCCTCTCTAAGGTACTTTTCTACTATACCCACTTTGTGAGACCTAGAATTTTCTTATGAGGAGATTCATTCTATGTGATGATAATATGCTATTCTTGAGCTAAGATCTATGTTCTTGATGTTATTGTGATCATCTAATTATTCTAGAGAAGATTTACTATAAATCTGTTATCATTACTATTAATAGTGGAAATTATAAATAAGAGACTAAAAGTTATTCAGAATCATTAAAAAAAAAAAAGGTTAAACCTTACATTTATTAGACCTTTTGAAATAGTTGAAAGGATTCAATTTATTAATTATAAAATTATCTTGCCACCATTCTTATCTCACATTAATAATGTATTTCATATATCAATACTTACAAGGTATATACCTAATTCCTCCCATATCATCGAATATGTATTAATTTTGATAGATAAAAGATTTATCTTATATGAAAGCTCTTTCATTGATAAGATAAAAGCAACTTAAGAAATTATATCATTCATTTAGTTAAAGTGATTTGGAAGCATCATTGTATAAAAAAAAAATATTTTAGAGAAAAGGAAACAAAGAAGACATATGTTCATCTTTTCATTGATTGAGTTATGATAATTTAGAGGACTAAGTTTTATTTTGGGGGGAGTGTAATATATTTTTTTTAAAGTTATTTATGATATTTATTTATATTACTTTAATATAAAATTTATTTAATAATTTTTTATATAAAATAATTTTATATTAGAAGTTTAGTGCTAGGAATCTAATTGTGAATCTTAGAATTTGGATATGATTTGTAAAAAATTTTATGTTAGGTTTATAGAGAGAGAGAGAAGGGGGTGGATGATGTTGGGAAACAGCATCGTATATATAGTGGAAGAATAAAAAATAAAATTCATAGATTTCCTAAAAAAATGTTTCATCATCATATAAAGATTGGTGTGCAAAAACGAAAACGCAAAGCGAAAAATATGTGTGTTAAGATAGATTCATTATCTAGGGAGATCGTATATCCCTATAAAATCTCATATTTATAGGAGTAGATGAAGAATGTCAACTGTCCTCCTTTCTAGTGGTTATCCATATGATAGATGCAGCGAATATGCTACTCAAATCACTATATGATCTTTCTCTCTATACGCACCATGTGATCAAGAAGGGGCTAGTCCTTCTTGTTGTCCACACATCCCAAACTAGGGCTATCAGCTGAGGAGAAGAGGGAGAGGGGAAAATAGGAGTTGACAGTTAAAAAGAGTCTAGCTTATGCCCCTTTGATTCCCTTCTATTTATAGAGGTCCATATCAACTTAACCCTAATGGATCTGTCCCTATTGGGTATTGAATTCCAACTACCAAAGCCTCTTGGATTAGTGGATCTCTACCCAATAATCTCTTATTAGCTCTTATTAGATTTTATCCATAAGATCTAATAATTCAAGGGCTTACTGGATATCCAATAAGATAAGGGCTCTGATGGATATCTCATATTTGAACCTTTACTTGTCGCAATACCTACCATATGTTTGTAACCCTCTAGGTCCGTTGTTGAGTTAGTCGTGAGTCACATTTATCAAAACTCCTTTTGATATAGTAAATTATTATCACTCGACTCATCGACTATGGACGTATTAGACTATTATGTCATAGTCCTTAGATGGTACAGGAGATCTAATCCATCGGATTTGTTTATCTATAATTACCATGTACCTATAGTATATTATCTATCTAATATCCCAGAGACCATTTATTAGGTATGGGAATATCATGCCCATACAAAATCTTGTCCGAGTTTCACTCTAATCGGATTATCTTAAAGAACTCCTCTCTTAATCCAAACGACCCTGGTCAAAAATTTTATCTAAGTGAGTACACACGGGATATGTTAAAGGAGAATAGAAGACAGAAATTACTAAAAAAGTTTGTTTGTATTGAAGTTGTTCTCTCCCTATTTATATAGGTTAAGAGGGAGGATTTCCCTCAATAGAGAGATTTCCTCATACAGTTAGGAAAATCTTATATGCTACCATGCCCCCGTAAAATGGTGCTCCTATCAAGGATACCAATTTTGGATCGATACAATACAAATAGTTTATGAGCGAGAGGCTTCGTGAGTGAGTCGGCTAATTGATCAACCGTAAGTATATGAGAAATAGGAAGTTGACGGCGGACAACCTAATCTCGCAAAAAAGTGAAAGTCGATAGTAATATGTTTCATGCGGGAGTGGAACACCGGATTAGCGCACAGATAGGTAGCTCTGACATTATCATAATATATTATAGGAGTGGACCTTATGTTAAGTTCCTTGAGCAAATTTGTGATCCAATTGAGTTCTACAGTGGTAGTGGCGATGACACGGTATTCAACTTCAGTTGTAGACCATACAACTATCTTTTGCTTCTTAGAACTCCAATTGATTGGATTAGCACTAAGGAAGATAATATACCCCAATGTGAATGTTTGATCATCAAAGTTGTCTGCCCAGTAGGCATCAGCAAAGGCATGAAGATGAAGTGGAGAGTATTTATGAAGAAAGAGATCATGATTAAGGGTCCCCTTAAGATATCGCAGGATTCGTTTGACTGCAGACTAGTGCATAGTAGACGACCTCTGTATAAACTGTGATAATTTGTTGACTGCAAAGGAGATGTCTGGACGGGTGAGAGCTAAGTACTGTAAGGAGCGAATGACTTGTCGGTATTGAGTGGGCTCCATAGCAGGACTTCCATCAGATAATTTGAGAGAGCCACCAGCAAAGAGAGGAGATCTAACCATAGTTGCATCCTACATATTTATTTTTTATAATAAATCTTAAATGTACTTTCTTTGTAAGAGAAAGAGACCAGAAGATGTGAATGTAGCTTCTATGCCCAAAAAGTAGTTCAAGGGTCCTAGATCTTTAAGCGAGAACCGATTTGCTAACTGTTTGATGAATGCTTGGATTTCTACAGGATTATTGCCTGTGACAATGATGTCATCCACATATACCAGAATATATATTGTGTCACCATGGTGTTCTCGTAGAAATAACGAGGTATCAGATTTGGAGTTGAGAAAGCTAACTAAAGTAAAAAAAGAGCCAAGTTCTATATACCAAGCTCTTGGAGCATGACAAAGTCTATAAATAGCTTTTCGCAGTTTACAAACATGCCCTGGATACTGAGGATGAGTGAAACCAAGAGGTTGTTGCATAAAAATAGCTTCGGTTAGAGTCCCCTATAAAAAGGCATTATTAACATTCAATTGTCGTAATTGCCAGCCCTTATTAGTGGCCAAACTCAGGATAAGTCGGATTGTAATCGGCTTAACAATGGGACTAAATGTCTCAGCAAAATCAACTCCAAGTCTTTGATGAAACCTTTTGGCGACGAGGCATGCCTTATATCGGGCAATAGAGCCATCTGGGTTCCGCTTAATTTGAAATACTCACTTACACCCGATGATGTTTTGTGTATGATGAGAGGGTACTACATCCCATGTTGAGTTATGAAGGAGGGCATTATATTTTTCACACATGGCGGTATGCCAATGCGGAGATTTTTGGGCTTGAGTGAAGACGGTGGGTTCAACGGTGGTGGATGAGGAATCCATGATAGCATGTAGGTCAAGGACGTGACGTGGTTTGAAAATACTACTTTTAGAGCATGTGGTCTTAGGATGGTTGGAGACTACGGGACCGCGAGGTTGTGTTGTTGGAATAAGCAATTGAGAGTCATTGACATAGGCCGGGTCAGGTGGAGGTACGGTAGTGTCACTTGGCCGAGAAGGAGATAAAGATAACGGCTATGATTCTGAATTAATTGCCCTAATATTTTAAGAAGAAAGGAGTGGAGTAGGAATGGAGGGAATGGGCAATTGCTAAACTGGAAGAGTGGGATAATGTGGATCACGAGGGGAGGAACTAGACAATGTCATGGGAGGCTCGTCCGGTTGGATCGGAGGTATACTCTTGTAAGGAATGGTTAATGACGTGGTCTGCATGGTAGGATAGGTATGGTGTTGAAAAGGAAAGATAGACTCAATAAAAATAACATGATGTGATATAAAAACTTTGTGAGTGTAGAGATTATAGCAACGGAAAGCATTATGTTCAAGAGAGTGACCATAAAAATCCAAGGATTAGATCATGATGTTAACTTATGAGAGGCATAGGGACGTAACCATGGATAACATAGATAACCGAATACTCTGAGTTTACGAAGGTTTGGAGGTTTATGAAATAGTGTGTCAAAGGGGGACTAGTATTGTAGGACTGGCATATGCATTCTACTAATAAGGTAGACGGTAATTTAAAAGGCTACTATCCAAAAGTTTGAAGGCATGGAGGACTGATGGAGAAGTATGAGTCCATTTTCTACTATATGCTGATGTTTGCGTTCGACAGAGCCAACAAGTTAAGGAGTATGCGGGGGAGACTTGAGGTGTTGGATACCACAAGTTGAGAGATAGGACGCTAGGGATTGATATTCACCGCCACCATTAGAGTAAACCATTTTAATTATAGACTGAAAGTGGTTTTCGACCAACTTTCGAAAAATAAAAGATGGTCGAAACGTCAGATTTATGGTAAAGATGATATAACCATATGTACTTAGTGAAGTGATCTATAAAATTAACATAAAATCTGAATTTATCAAAAGACAGGATTGGGGCAAGGCCTCAAACATTTGTATAAATAATTTCAAATGGTTTAGAGGAGGAAATATAAGATGAACCAAAGGGCTGTTGATGACTTTTATTACTAAGACATGTATCACAATGCATTATAGAACTATGCGATTTAAAAATAGGAAGAGAGTAACGAGAAAGTAATTTCTATTGAATAAGGGATGAGAGATGACCAAGACGACGATATCACACATCAACTGGAGCCACAATGGGCTGGGTTATTTGTGGAGCTGATGGCCATTCGTAAATGTTGCCTCTATTCGGGCCTTGGAACAAGGATGCCCCCGTGCTCAAGTCCTTAACAAGAAAGGAATCAAGAAAAAATTCAATTGAAGTATTATTATGTTTGCAAAATTAAGAAACAAAAATGAGGTTATGTTTAATATGAGAAGCGCATAAAACATCATCGAGTGTAAATATGGTAGTATCAGAAGTAAGAGTTGTGGAACTAGTATGAGTTATAGGAAGTCCTTTACCATCACCGATGATGATATCTTCATCGCCGTCATAGGTGTTGTGAAGAGATAAATTCTGAAGATCAATGGTGATATGATGGGAGGCGCCAGAGTCGACAATCCAATTGGGCTAGCTAGTCGTCGGAGTAGTTAGAAGATTTGCCTGATGCTAGTGTGACGGAGCAGGGAGGCAGGGTCGAGATCGATAAACTTTAGCGGAGTATGTAATTTTATCACACAGCTAGCAGACGATCCGTCTTTGGTGGCTTGGTGGGGCAGGATGCCAAGACGGACGATTATTAGAGTTGTCACTTTGCGAGAAGTTATGATTAGGAGAATAAGAGGGGTTTCGCATGGAATCCATAGGATCAAGATGTGTATTGGCTAAACCTTTGGAGATAGTCAAAGGGTACCGAGTGCCCTTCCTCTTAGGCTTGCGATTGACTTGAGCTGTGATAGTCGGTTCGGGCAACTTGTTCTCACTCTTCAAATACGTCTTATAATTAGTCAACTTGTCATTGAGTTCTTTAAATGATACTGGTGTGTCGTGTGCCCGAATTGCAGCTGCCAACTCTTTGTAATCGTCTCCGAGACCATTAAGGGTATGGATGATGATCTCTTCATCACATAAGGAATGACCTATCAAAGCGAAATCATCGATGATAACTTTGGTATTTTGTAGATAATGATAATACTTTACTCTTGTTTTGTCACCATTAGCTTGGACAGAAGACTGAGCTTGTGAGTATGCGAATGATTCGCTGAGGTAGTTTAAAATTTAGACTACACTTCGGTAGTAGTCCCACATGAGGATATCAATGGAGCGACGGATCCAGCAATTGAAGCTTGAATAGCTTGGAGGATGAGACGATCTTGACACAACCATAATTTGTGAGCCAGATTTGATACTGGACTGAGTTCTCCGGGGATGTTGATTATGACTGGCAGACAACTAAAGGAGTCGTCAACATAACTGAGCAAATTGTATCCAAATAAAAGATTAGAAAATTGAGCTCGCTAGGATGCATAGTTGCCACCCTTTGATAACTTGAAAAGGATTAGCGTGACAGTATTGATGGATATAAGCCTTGTAGGAGAAGTACTATGAGTCCCTGCAGAAATAGTAATTGAAATATCATAAGAAGATAAGAAAGACATCCCAGACCTTTTGTCTTTTTATTTTTGTTCTTCTCTTTTTTTTTTTTTTTTTTTACTGAAGAGTGATCTTTATAGAAAAGGAGGGAGGGAGGAGGCTTGTGAGAAGTAAGAGCAGATTGTTGTTGTTGTGACTGCTACTATGACTACGGCTACTATTGCAGCTACGGTTACCGCTGTAGTGGCTGTTACTGCGGCCGCTGCTGCGGCAGAGGAAGAGGTTGGAGGAGGAAGGAGGGAGGAGGCTGCTACGGTAGAGGAGGCGCTGCGGCTCCGGGCCAACTATAGCAACGGGCGGAGTTAGCAGCCGGCCAAGACCCGCAGCTCGCTCAGCAATGCTAGGTCAGGCCTAGCGAGGTTAATGATTTGGGGATGGGGCCGGCAGTGCAGGGTGGCACGGCAGGGTCGCAAGCGATGGAGATTAGCTGGCCAGTTGAGGGTGGCGAGGCAGAATAGACGAGGCTCTTCTCGCTCAAGCGAGATGCAAGAACGAGGAGGAGAGGCCGTTGGTCTGGGAGTAGTCGCAAGGCTACGACAGCTCTGCTTTTGCTGGAAGCGATAGAGGAAAGGTAGCAAGAATGAATGCCGCCAGCATAGGGAGGAGAGGAGGGAAGGACAGACCGCGGCATGGTGGCCCTTATTCAGCTTCGAAGGAGGCTGATGCCACGATCCTAGAGAACGACCAAACTGCTAGTTGTTGAGGGAAGGAGCATCCACCGTTCGCTGTGGAAAATGTCACAGCAATGAAGATGCCACCGTTGCTGCCACTTGATGGTGACACCGGGTGCGGTCACAGCGGGAGCAACGACAGGGGGGAGTGGCTATGGTGGAATCACGATTCACGAGGCAATAGGAGAAGGGGCCGAGATTTTGTGGACTCGAAGCTGGTCTACTTTTGAGATGTTTAGAAGTGGCTTTCACGGTGATGTGCACGGCGACCACCTTCACGTCTCTGAGACCATGTTAAAGGAGAATAGAAGACAGAAATTACTAAATAAGCTTGTTTGCATTGAAACTGTTCTCTCCCTATTTATACAGGTTAAGAGAGAGGTTTTCCTTAATGGAATAGAGAGATTTTCTCATATAGTTAAGAAAATCCTCTATTGATAGTCAATTATCTTCGTAAGATTGGTTGTCATTCCCATTAACTTATTATACTAGATTTGAAACTTCCAAACCTTAAACGTCAAAGAATGGAATACTCATACAAGACATTCTTAGTATCTCAAATCTAAGGATCAGACACACAACTAGGACTATGAAATCGTTGTCTGACATCAGGTATCATTAACCATCTATCATTCCATATGCAGATCAATCAATAAACTCATTCTCCAATGAGCACATGTATTATACCTCTAGTATCCCTATATGAGCGATTATGAGACGAGCGACCATCATCATATGGATGAGTATACAGTGCATCAGTCTGTTCGGTTATTTCGATATTCCTTTCGAGTAACCTATGATTAGGATGATTTAGAGTTTATTTTTAAAAGTGGATTGGTCTCATTATCGTGATCTTATCATGATCTGATTTTCGTTACACGGATCCATAAATATCACAATATATGCAACATGCAACATAAAGTGAAAAAAATATTAATAAATAAGTAAAGAGATTATGCAGTATGTTACATGTGTCATCACTCACTTATGTGGTTAGCTTACATAACACTCATATTTTATGATTACATATATATTATTTATTACTCAAATTTCAACATAAACTCAACTGGTGCTCTTGTACACTTACGTTCTAGCAAGTTGTTACCCAACACAATTTGATTACCTGATATATGGCTTGAATTCGAAATCAACCAATGTCCCCTTTCAGGATCATCTCATGTTGAGGTGTCGGAAAGGAAGAAATTTAGATCGAAACTTTGCAAAAACTATACTAGGGTGAACGTGCAAGCCCCCCTCTAATGCTAAAAAGTTAGAAAGGAGTTCAAAAGATTTAGTAAAGTAATCTTAATTAGAATTGAAGAAAAGAGACAGTTGAGAATACACATACGGCGCCTTTTATATTGTGATGAATGATCGATAGATTGAGGTTTTAATAAATATCGAGATGATTATGCATGTTGTTCGATCATCAATGAGTTATGAGATCGATAAAAATTTTAATATTACATATAAAAATGAGGGTGTGTACATATGTATGGTTTTACGTATACTTAAGATTATTTAATTTCGATATTTTTAGATTTAAAAAATAATTTTAAATTGAATATGTGATCCGACCCATTGATTCATTGATCCAATTTTTGACCCAATGACTTAAGGTTTGAATCTTATTATTATTATTATTATTATTATTATTATTATTATTATTATTTGTCTTGGTTCCTATCTTCCTAACTATGGTGTTACATGTCCCACATGGACTCATGGGTTCTTCCGGTGGAAACATGAGTTTATATTTTGATTTAAATCATGTATGCTCATCCAAAATGTATAATCTTATGTGTTTTTAATGATTATTATTATTAATTTTTCTTTTGTCCTCGAGAAGAAGGAACTTTGATGACCCTGACGTGTCCATTCAGGCTGAAACGACTTGGAAGTCTTTGCAAGTTTGATGAGAGGAAGAGGACAACCGATGTAGCCAATTTTGAAGCGGAAGGGTATGTTGTTCTGATTGATCATTCAAATGACTCTATGTCTTTGTTGGAAGTCAAAAATTTTACGAAGTACACTCTTGTAGACTCGACATGAAAATTCTCTCAATCTTTCTCTGGATTCATCCAGAGAAACTTAGGAACATATAGTAAATCACAATTCACTAGGAATTAATTTTTTTTATTTAGATCTCTAATATAAATCTTAATTTTAATTCAAAAAAATTTGAATCGAATTAGAATTCCTACGATAATTTGAATCTAACTAGAAGTAAACCAATTTACGAATCATAATATGTTTGAAGTGTAGACTGGGCCGGTAAGTCAAAGTTTTCTTAGCCAACGCCGTATAGACCAGAATGTAAATTTCTTGGTTGATGTTGTTGTGCGTTGCTGCAGCTTAGAAATGTATGTTAAGGTTTCTCACCGCTCTTCTTCTCTGCACCAATCAAATTCTATGAGAAGGAACCTACAAAAACTAACGTTACTCTCACGTCACATGATAAATAATTTTATCAGTAGATGGTGATTCCGTCCAGAACTAACGTTATGTCGTGATTGAGGAGTCAACATGGCTTGATCCCCGATGCCAATCATCTTTTCTCAGGAGAAGTGATTCGCATTAAGAACTAACGTTCCTCTCACGTCACCTCATACTATGTTGAACATTTTCCGAGGAAAATGAGATTGACAACGAGAACTAATAGAAAGTGATAATAAAGAAGAAAGAGTTTAAAATTCAAAAATTTATATTTAATATAAAATTTTCAATCTATTCTAGTTCGTCTCTCGTCTCAAATTATATATGTAAAGTATTACGTAAGCTCTTTATTTATATAGGGTAATTAATAAGCTCTTTATCAAAAGAACAATCAAGGAAATTAATAACAGAACAATTAAAAAAATAATTTTTATTTAGAAATGAAACTCCTAAGAGTATAGCAAGTGTTTTTCTTTCACACTTTACTCTATCAAAACCTTGAGATGCGTACTTAGGATTTCTCTCGGTGTCTTCTTCTCCAAGCAAATTAGGTACCGAAGCAATTTAATTCTAATTAAGAAATAAAAAAGAAATACTTACTATTTTGTACTTTAGTTATTTCAGTCAGTCAACTGTTTCTGAGTCAACGTGGTGTAGTCTCGATCAATTCTATGCATACTTGGCTTCACGTTCATGATCCGCATGATGCTCTGCATCGTATCCGCATGAACTCTTACCTCCTTCGTCACATACGAACTCTCCGATGGTGAAGGTGTCTTGTGTGCTCTCAGTCGAAGTCTTCTTTAGAGAACGAGTCGGTGCAATTAATTCCATGCATGATGTAATGGAGCGGAGAAAGTTAGAGCTTGGAATGGAAGAAGTTGTGTGCATCAGTTGGCTTATAAATTTGTGATTTGGCATAGCGTAGCATGCACCTCCACCTTCACCCTGTTCTTCTGATTGTGGCGGCTGAGGAGGAGCGAGGGAGGGAGATCAAACTGCGCGCCATGGGTTTCCCTTTACGCTTCTTATCATCATTGTCGTTGTGCCTCTTGGCCCTCCTCCTCCACCGGGCCACGGTGACAAGTGGGTGTTTCAGCATGGAGAGGGAGGCACTGTTGGACTTCAAAGCCGGCATCCACGACACCCATAACCGGCTATCTTCTTGGGTAGGACAAGACTGCTGCGCATGGGCGGGGGTCATCTGTCGCGCCACCACTGGCCACGTCTTCAAGCTGGACCTCCGGAACACGAATACGCTTGATGGGGCATTACGCGGTGAGAGGATGAACTCGTCATTACTTGCTTTATCTCATCTGAGGCACTTGGATCTTAGCTTCAATGATTTCAGCGGAATCCGTATACCGGAATTCATCGGCTCCTTCAAGAAACTGAGATACCTCAATCTATCTTCTACATATTTCATGGGAGGAATACCTGCTCGGCTGGGGAACCTTTCGAGCCTCTACGTTCTTGATCTAAGCGATGCTTTATACGTCGATGATTATGGCGACGGATATCCCGTCGACAACCTCGACTGGCTCTCCCATCTCACGTCCTTGAAGCACCTGGACTTGAGCGGGTTGAACCTAACCGGTGTCCCAGATTGGTTCTCATCCGTGAACATGCTGCCTTCCCTCCAAGTGTTAAGTATGTCTTCCGTTGGTCTCGATACCATCCCAGCTTCTGTTGTCCATGTCAACTTCACCTACTCTCTTACCGTCCTCGATCTCTCCTTCAATAGTTTCAGCTCCACCTTACCCAAATGGTTGGGGAACGTCAGCGGTCTCACCTCCCTTGGCCTTTCCTCTAGTGACTTCCGGGGCACTATTCCCGATGCGATCGGAGACCTGAGCTCTTTGACCTTTCTCAATCTAGGAAATAATTTTCTGCTCGAGGGAATCGTGCCAAGATCCATGGCAAATCTCCGCAGGCTAAAAGAATTAGATTTGTCGGTCAATCAATTATCAGGAACTTTGACCGGTTGGCTCGAGCAACTCACAAACCTCATCGTTTTGAACCTCAGCTACAACTTATTCAATGGCTCCGTGCCTGCATCCGTCGGAAAGTTCTCTAATCTCACCGGACTTTATCTCGGTGGGAATTCTCTCGGAGGTGTCATTTCGGAAGCTCATTTTGAGAGTCTCACAAAATTACGAGTGTTGGACTTGTTCGACAACTCCATCACCGTATCTATTGGCCAGAGTTGGGTCCCACCTTTCCAACTCAGAGTTATATATCTAAGCAATTGTCATCTCGGGCCTCAATTCCCCGAGTGGCTACGGTTCCAAACGCAGACCCAAGAATTGACGATGCACGATTGTAAAATTGCAGCAACGATCCCTAATTGGTTTTGGAACTTTTCATCTTCCACCGTCACACTCGTAGACCTCTCCGACAACCGAATAGGAGGAAGGTTGCCATCTTCTTTGTCGTTCGCCAGGTTGGAAGAATTATATTTGGACTCCAACATATTTGAAGGTCCATTGCCGGCGATGCTGCCGTCCGCACTCGACACCCTATATCTCTCCAATAATTCTTTTACGGGGCAATTGCCGGTATGGCCGCATGTTAGCTTGGCGTTGCTCTCGAACAACATGCTCGATGGTGACATATCTTCATCGATCTGCCGATGGACGTATCTGCGATACCTTGTCCTCTCCGGCAACAATTTATTTGGTGAAATCCCTTATTGTTTGGGGGAGTCATTGCAAAATCTTTCTATATTGAGTTTGGCCAACAATCATTTTTCCGGTGAAATTCCAAACACGATTGGTTTCTTAACAGAGCTCAAACTATTACAACTGAAAAACAACAGTTTTTCAGGTGAGCTTCCTTTGTCATTGCAAAATTGTACAAATCTACAATTTCTTGATCTTGCTCAAAATAATTTTGTCGGAAGTATTCCGCTTTGGATGGGAGAAAATTTATCACAATTGGCGGTCCTTCGCCTACGTTCAAATATGTTTTCTGGAGACATCCCTTGGCAACTAGCACAACTTGGACGACTTCAAATATTGGATCTTGCGAATAATAATTTCTCAGGTTCCATTCCCCACAACTTTGGTAATTTTAGTACCATGGCATCAACTTCAGACAATGGTACATTTATTTATGACTTGTTCGATATATCTACGAAGGGACAAGATCTTTTTTATATAAAAGATTTAGATCTTTTGAAAACTCTAGATCTTTCAAACAATAGACTAATCGAAGAGATCCTGATGGAATCGGAGACCTTGCAGGACTCAAGAACTTCAATTTATCGAGAAATCATTTAGAAGGAAAAATCCCTTGGCAGATAGGAGGAATGAAATTATTAGAATCCCTTGATCTATCAATAAATGATCTTTCTGGTAGCATTCCTGAGAGCTTATCGGCTTTATATTTCTTGAGCTACTTGAATTTATCGTATAATAATCTTTCGGGAAGGATACCAACCGGTCATCAACTCCAAACCCTCAATGATCCTTCTATTTACATGGGCAATGCCAACTTATGTGGACCACCAACTTTCAAAAGTTGTCCCAACAATAAAACAATTCAAAATAATATACAAGAGTATGAGAAGGAGATTTCCGAGTGGTTGTGGTTCTATATCAGCATGGTACTAGGATTTGTGATGGGATTTTGGACCTTTTGTGGTATTCTCTTCCTCAAAGATGCATGGAGGTATGCTTATTTCCGTATGATTGATGATATGTATGATCGGATTTGGGTGCAATGGCAATTAATTCTTCGACGATTGTTTGAACGTTAATCTTAAACTTGTTACTATGGATGATCAAAAAGGCTTTATGGTAGATGGGAATAAGGTATGTCATCACTCTACTTTTTATTTGTATGGTATTTTGGATTCGTAATATTTGTTGTGATCAATGAAAAAAGAATTTGTATTGTTGATCTAAGAAAGGATGGGCTGCTGTATTATCATAACATAACATCATAACATCTTCTATTTGAGGCTTGCATTATCATAACATCATACCAAAGTAGGCTCATAGTTTTAAAGCAGAGAGATATTAGAAAAAGAAGAAAACATACACCCAAGTCTTCCACATGAAGATATAGTTTAAAAATATGCCATATTGATTTTAAAGGAACAAACACATTATATTTAAAATGATAGAACAAACATTATAATTTGACTGCGTGTGTGGATTGGACACTCAGGAAGAGAGGGGTGGCTTTGGCAAGGAAGAAAAGAGGAAAGAAAAAACAAGAGGTGTGAGATTTAAGGATGTCGTTTTTCTATCAAAAGAGTAAGTTTAAAATTTGAAAGATTACATATACCAATCAGAGAGCAAATAGGACTATAGATTAATTAATCTAAAATTATTGAGTATGTTATGATGTTAGAGAAAAAAATAGTCATTATTAGATAAGAAAGAAAAGATTATGATTGATCATTGGATTGGTTTATGTTATTTGAATCATTTAAGAAAAGAAGGAGAGTCTTATCACTATATCAGTTATAATAGTCTAGGATTAAGTTAGGTATCCAATGATTTTATCTAACTTATTTTCAAATTTAGTAATACATATTTGTTAATAATTAAGTTATGTGATTTGCAAATGTTAAATTGGCTTTTGAAAATAAGCTTGTTGATATTGCATTTATTTAAAATAATTAAAATATTTGATTATTATTTTGAATGTTATATTGTTGGACATATTTGAAATGATATGTAAAGAGTTATGCATAATGATGTTTAATGGTTCAACCAGTTGGTTTTGATTTGGACTTTACAAATTGGGGTTATAAATTGGTTATAAGTTCATAAGTTATTGATAATCTTTGCATTAAAATGAAATCTATCCACTTATGTTTTATTATGGAAATATATTCAAACATTATGTTGTCTAATGTGCTTATCATACTAAAAGTTAATGTAAAGTTATTTTTGCTCTTTATATAAGTGTATAGTTTTCTAAACTGCAAATATGGTAAGTTTTGTCAATATATGAGTTTTTGTAAGTTGTGGTTGCTTATATCTTTGCTGTTAAAATTTTGCAGATCCTTGGGAGAAATTGAATTTTGTTATACCTCGAGGTAATAAATTATATTATTTATAGTTCAAACTCTTGAGGCTTGTGATGTAATAATCCATTGATGAGATGTCTTTGGTGAACTTATATATTGCTGATGTTATATGGTGAACTTATATATGGATGTATCTGTTTTGTATTGTGTCAAGTCCAAGGATTCGGATTTCAGTTGGATACAAGTTTAGGCCTTGCAATTCCCATATAAAAACTTATGGAACTATGGTTATAATATTATGACATATATTGTGACGGTGAATGATTAAGAGAAGGAGAAGATCTTTACAAGACCTCTGCTATCACCTTAGAAACCCTTATTTCTATCGTCTTTAGCTTTATGGAATAATAGTAATGATAACATGTATCGAAACCACAAAACGTAATGTAGCTCTATTGGTTAAGCCTTAACCAATGAGAGTTGTATATAGCAGCAGAAGTTTGATCGAATTGGCAGTCAATAGCACGGACAGTGTGCTGTGAATCCTCGAAATAAAACCTGGCCATCAGAGTTGAGGGTGAGCAACGTAGAGATTAATACGCGTAGATAACAGTGAAGTAGTCAAAAGTAACAACAGTAGTTGGCAATCGAGGTGTAAGGACTCTCCTCCTATCATACGTACTTCCACCACCTCTCAATCAACTATTCCTATCCTTTCTATTTTATCTCTTCTTCTTATAAATGATATTGCATTCCACGAATCGAGGTAGAAGGAACAGTTGTTGGAGTGTAGACTGGGTTGGCAAGTCAAGTCTTCTCGACAGGCGACGTAGGAGTCCATCCATGATCGACCGGTATGGAGAGAAACATTCCATGCAATGACAAAATTCGTATAGTCACCTGTCTTATCACACTAACTTCGTTGCAGCTTAGGGACGTAGATTAATCAGTGTTGGCCTTTACGATTGACTCGACTGAGATCGCAGCTGATACAGGAATATCACCGCCCCATCGCAGAATGACAGTTGGCAGTCACAGAGGAATCGATATGAAACAATCTGACGGGTGTTCAGTGGGGAGAGAGGCCGACCTGGGAGATGACTCACGATTGACTCTGCATCGCTCAGAATCGAATGGGTCAACATCGTGCAGCGAAGGTCCGGACAAGATGACTCGGCTATCGGGAACATACGGGTTGGCTGCTTATACGGTTGCGTCGCACAGGACAATGACGGGTACTAATGACCCGTGTACCTTCAGGCCGGCATCTCATGTGTATAAATGTCGATCCCAAGGTAGAGAAGGAGATCCAACCTTTTACATTACTAAAGATTTTTTTTAGTTAATTTAAGGATGCAATATAGATGGGACCACTTAAGCTTCACTTCGAGGTTGACCACGAGGACGTAACGAGAGCCCATAAGCCATCTCCCGACACTACCTCGTTGCTAGTCATAGATGTCCTGCAAACCAATCAAGTGAGTAATGGCACATGTGACATAACATGCTATCTTTTTAATTATATTATTTAGTATTTTATCACTTTATATTACTTGTTGCGTAAATATATTATGATGTCTATGAATCTGTGCAATGAAAATTGAATCGTGATAAGATCATGATAATGAGACCGATTCACTTTTAAACATAGACTCTAAATAATCCTAGTTATAGGATATTCGAGAGGACATCGAGATAATCAAACAAACTGGTGTGTTGTATACTCGTCCATATGATGGAGATAGTTGGTCTCATAGCTGTTCGTGTGGGGCCACAAGAGATACAATGCAGATGCTCATTGGAGAATGAGTTCGCTGATTGATCTGCTCACAAAATGCTGGATGGTTAATGATATCTTATTGTCAAACAACGATTTCGTCATCCTAATAGTGCATCTGGTACCTAGACTTGAGAAACTAAGGATGTTCTATATAAGTACTCCACTCTTTAATACCAAACTTATAGGTTTGGAAGTTCCAGATCTAGTACAGTAAGTCATTTGGAGTGGTAGCCAACCTTACGAGAGCTATTAAATATTTATAGAGGATCATCTGCTCTCGATATCATGAGAGGAATATCATGTGTGTTCTTCCTCAGATAAATCCTTGGCCAAGGTCATTCGGATTGAGAGAAAAAGAGTTCTCCAAGAGAATCCAATTAGAGCGAGACTCGAGGAGAAACCATATGGGCCTGACATTACCATGCTAAGTATACGGTTTCTGAGATATTAGATAGATAAGTGACTATATGTACATGATAACTGAGGATAGATAGGTCCAAAGGATTGGATTCCCCTATATCGTCTGGGGACTACAGCGTAGTAGCCTAGTACGTTCATAGTCGATGAGTCGAGTGAATTATTATGGAGATAATAATTCACTGAGCCAGAAAGAGTTCTGATAGGTATGACTCACAACCAGCTCAATATTGGCTTAGAGGGTCACACATATATGGTAGTGTTGCAACTAGTAGAGGTTCGAATATGAGATATCCATTGGAGACCCTATCTTATTTGATATCCAATAAGCCCCTGAATTATTGGATCCCATGGATGAGATCCAATAAGAGCTAATAAGAGTTTATAGAGATCCACTAATCTAAGAGGCTTAAGTAATTAGATAGGAGGGAACTAAAGGCTTGGGGCTTCTTGGTTGCTACCTCCTATTCTCCTCTCCCATTTTCCTCCTCAAATAGCAGGCATAGAGATTTAAGGAGCGTCGTCATAGCCCTACTGTGTGGATCATCGCTAGAGAGGATTCAGGTATTCAGGGATATATGATCTCCTTAGGTAATACAACTATCTCATACATGATTTTTCGTGTCGCGGGTTTTGCATACCAATCTTCGCACAATGATGAACACATTTTAAAAAATTTAGGATTTTTATTTTATATTCTTCTATTGCATATGTGATGTCGCCCCTTGATTTCCCTACAGTGGTATCAGAGCCAGGTTGTTCATGTGAAAGATTGGTTTTGAACTACGTGTATTGTGTTTTAGAAAAACTTACATCAAAATTTTTGACGCAAAAGACTAGAGAGGGCATCAACTGTTGCTGCCCTCGCAAGTTGGCTAATGGCTACTTACAGCATTGGTTACTGCCCTCGTAAGTTGGCCAATAGCTACTTGCAGCATTGGTTGAGGCCTAGCCACCTGCATGTAAGTGGTCGGTGACCTACAGTCGGCTGCCTGCGGTCGATAGCCTGTGAGCCACAGGCAGGCAACCGCACGAGCGATGCCTACTGATGCTATGCCCGTGGGCATAACTATCTGCAGGGGCACCCTCTGACGGGGGTAGCACCACCTGCGGGTGGTTGTAGCATCGCCTATGGGTGTTGCGCCCACGGGGGTAATAGCGCTTGCGGGCTGTAGGTCAGCTGCCTACGGTTGGTAGCCTGTGAGCCACATGTAGGCAACCGCACGGGCAGCGCCTACTGATGCTGTGCCCGTGGGCAAAACTACCCGCAAGGGTGCCCTCTGATGGGGGTAGCACCACCTACAGGTGGTTGTAGCATCGCCTATGGGTGCTGCGCCAACAGGTGCTACAACGCTTGCGGGCTAAACCACCCACAAGTGTTACACTCGCTGGCAGAAGTGATCGTAGGCACTACACCTGCAGGTAGAAGTGCGTTGCACCCGCGGGAGTAGTGCTGCCCGCATGTAGAGGTGGCGCCCCCGCTCTCACCCCTACAGTGGCCGCTGCCGGTAGGTTGGTGGTGGTTGTAGCGTAGCAAAGGGGAGGGTTAGGGTTTTTTTAGGCGAAAGAATAGTTTTGCCCCTCGGAATTTGAGAAATTCTAGATTTTATCTTTTTATCTAAATTACCAAAATATCCTTCGTAATTGAGAAAATTTCTTATATGTCCCTAATTAAAAAATTAGTTAATTAAAATATTTAATTAACTATTATTATTATTATTATTATTATCTAGTAGTCCTATATAATGATATTTACATGTGATGTATGATGTGGATGGATAATCATAGATCGTATAATGTGTGTGTACTTGTGATTATTTTTATTATTATTATTGGGGCCTATGAGCCTCCATTTTATTTCTCATTTATTATCAGGCTTACGTGCCTATGATTAAGTTGTAATCACACAAGGAGGCACAGCGGGAGCGTGGAAGCGATAGTAGGACCCACGAAGTTGAGACGGATGATCGCGATGCATGGAGATGCATTAAGATGCCGACAGAACCGATGAGGACGAGATGGACGATCACAGGGCATGGAGATACGTCGCTACACACATAGAACTTGATATGAGTGATTAGGCCTATTGGCTCGGGCATGATCGTATTAGGTTGTGGTCCATGATCATCTGGTGTGATTGCTCATGTGATGTGTGATTGATTATACACATACTATATATATATATATATATATATATATATATATATATATATATATATATATATATATATATATATATATATATATATATATATATATTTGCATGGGATGTAGATATATATTAAATATGTATGTGTGTGACTCGTCATATTAGGAGACCAAATAAAAAATTCTCTCTTTATAATATTAAGTCAGTAAACGTGAGATAATTAGATTGACCCACGTGGTCTTCCATCGTTATAGGTAAGGACCGATTCCCGATGTAGGTTGAATTGGTCGAGTCACTGAAGGCTCACCTATTTTACAATTCGCTATCTTGCCTATGACATAGAGATGTCACCAGTGACCTGAGGATATGGTGTACTTGGTCGAGTCACTAGATGACATATTATCGAATTAGACTCATCTTGTAACGATGGTGATGACTTAACCGAACACCATGGTTGGTCGAGTCACTCGAGGCTATGGTAGTTCGAAGGCCGACAAAGATAAGAATCACAAGGAATTGTGATTAGCTAGAGTTGCCTACCTTCACGGGCTTAACGTAATTGGTCGAGTCACTCGAGGTTACGTTAATTGGTTCCCGATCCCCACTAGAGATCTGTAGGTGGTCTCCGATTCACATACCGAAGGGAGTTGTGTGATTTATGAGAAAATAGTGGGAGTAGATTAAGATAGAAGTCTGGTAGAACCCTTGCAAATTCTAAGCTTGGGGTTGATCTCTTTAAGGGATCAGTCTTCTTAGAACTCTATAGGGGTTCCTTCCTCCAAGTTGCTACTCAAAGGCTACAGAAAAGATTCATCTATTGCTTATCAAAAGAGGATGAATACATGGCTATTTATAGGGTTTCTAAACCCTAACTCCTAATAGGACTCCTACTCAAGACTCCTATTCCTTTACAACTTCTAATGCTTCTCTAAGAAATAGCCTCCTAACCCTAGCCGGCCTCTTTACCTCTTTAATAGAGGTCGGCTAGGTAGGTTAACATGAATGCTCCTCTCTGTTAGGACTCTCCTAGCTAGAGTCCTAATAGACCCGCCCTCTTCAAATCAGCCATGTCATTGAGGCTAAGATTCCATAAATTCAAGGAACCGGGTCTTCAGCTCCTCATATGATTCTCATGTAGCGTCTTCAAGTGGTAAATTATTCCAATGCACTAGTACTTCAGTAGAGGGACGTCAGCGACACATCACGATCCTACGATCGAGGATGGCTTGTGGTTGGACTTGAATAACTCCATCCTCAATGGTGTTGGGTAGTTGGATCTGGGGTAACTCATGTTCTCCCAACTTGGGCTTCAAGCATAACACGTGGAAGATAGGGTGAATTTTGGCATCTTCATGCAATTTAAGTTTGTGCTCCATGGCTCCAATACGTTCTGTGATCTAATAGGGCCCATAAAAATGTAGGGATAGTTTTATGGAGATGTCAGTCCACATTGAGTCTGGTATGGGTAGTGGTTGTAGCTTCCTTGGACTTGCCACTGTTTCACCCTTGTGTTGTTGACATATATCACATTGTGCCACATATTTAGCAATAATTTTTTTTATCTCTCTCTAATAAAAATTTTGCTTTACTCTTTTGAAGGTTCTCAGGAATCTGGAGTACCCTGCTAAAGGTGTGGAGTGCATTTCATACAAGATGATTTTGATGCAAGGGAAGTCAGGTATAAGCACAATATGACCTTTATAGTGTAGATCCCTCGAATCCTAAGCGTAGTGGGCTATTGCACTTGGATCCTTTAATTTTTTTATAATATTGTTGATCTCTGGATTCTTCTTCCATTCTTCCCTAATATCCTCGAGGAAGCTAGTGGTAGGAAGGGAGATGACTGAAACCTTAGCTTGCTTAGGTAGCCATGAGAGTGCATCTACAACAACATTTTCTTTTCTCTTTTTATAAATAATTTTATAATCAAATCTAAGAAGTTTGGTTACCCATTTTTGCTACTCAGGGGATGATATCTTTTGCTCCAAAAAGTATTTGAGATTTCTATGGTCGGTTTTAATTTGAAATCATCGACCGATCAACTAGGGTCTCCACCTCATTAATGCGTGTCCAATGGCGAGCATATCCTTATCGTATATTGACATATTTTGATGGGAGGGAGTTAATGCCTTACTAGTGTATGTAAGTGGTCGACCATCTTGCATGAGAACAGCTCTAATTCTGATTCCAGATATGTCGGCCTCAATGATGAAAGGTCGATTGAAATATAGTAGCGCTAGCATCGACGTCGTTGTCATGGCTGCCCTAAGTTTGTCGAAGGCAGCGGAGGCTTTGTTCGACCATTGGAAGACATCTTTTTTTCAGTAGAGAAGTGAGGGGTGTACTGATCTTCCCATAGTCCTTAACAAATTTTTTGTAGTAGCCCGTTAGTCCAAGGAACCCATATAGTAATATCACATTTGTAGGTTTTGGCCAGCCTTGCATTGCTTCAATTTTTGTAAGGTCTACCGCCACTCCTTCTAATATTATATGCCCAAGGTACTCTATTTTATGCTAGAGAAAACTACACTTTTGTTGCTTAACAAAAAGAGTATTCTCCTGAAGGATCGTCAAAACAACCCGTAAATACTGAAAGTGAGTCTTAAGAGAAGGGCTATAAATGAGAATATCATCAAAAAATACCAGCACAAATTTATGAATAAAGCTCTGAAAAATATCGTACATGAGACTTTTGAAGGTTGAAGGAGTATTAGTAAGTCCAAAAGCATTACCAAGAATTCATAATGGCCGTTATGTGCGCGAAATGTAGTTTTTGGAATATCGTCTTCACATACCCGAATTTGATGGTAACCGGATCAGAGGTCCAACTTCGTGAAGACTCGAGCTCCTTTTAACTCATCAAAAAGTTCATCCACCATTGGTATTGGGTACTTGTCCTTGACGCTGATGCCATTTAAAGCTCGGTAGTCGATGCACATCCGTTAAGTTTTGTCCTTCTTGCGTGCAAGTAGCACTGGTGAGGAATATGAGTTATAACTTGGTCGAACCACCCTTGTTTCAAGTATCTCCTTTACGATCTTTTCAATTTCATCCCTCTGGAGGTAATGATATCGTATGACTGAGTGTTCACTGGTCACTTGCCCGGAAGGATTAGAATCTAATGGTCATGTTGCCGAGTAGGAGGAAGACCACCCGGCTCAACAAAAATGTCGGCAAATTCAGCAAGCAATCGGGTGAGATTTTGACATTCAATTTCTATTTTCTTCCCCTCTGGTTACTGCCGGAGATGCATCAAAAAACCACCATTTATCTTGTGCAAAACTTTCTTCATTCGTTGAGTCGAAATGGTGGTTACGTTGCTTCCGCGCTTTCTGCATAGGATGATCCGTTTACTTTTGTAATAGAATTTCATAATTAATTTGGAGAAGTTCCAAGAGACATCACCTAGCGTCGTCAGTCATTCTATGCTAAGCATAGCCTCATAGTCATCAATTGGTAGGAGGAAGAAGTCGGTTATAACTTTCGGGTCTTGCAGTAATAGTTTCACCTGCGGACATCTTTGGTCGTACTTTAGGATTCTTCCATCGATGACCATTGCATTAAACTTGCTGCAACCTTCGATGTGGAGCACCATCCGAGCAGCAACCTTACTATTTAGAAAGTTGTTAGTGCTATTTGTGTCGATGAGAACAGTGATTGGTTATTGTTTGAGAAGACCTCCAACTTTCATCATTTGTGGGTTTGAGTAGCCGGCTAGTGCGTGTACCGTAACGTCGATTGGTTGTGGCTCTTCTTTTGCATCTTCTTCTTCATGTTCAAGGCTCTCTTCTGGATGTTCAATGACCTCTTCTTCTATTGGTTTAATCATAAGAAGTCTTCCTTTTCTACAGCGATGCTCACGGCTCCACAGCTCGTCGTAGTGCCAACATTACCCCTTCATAGATCGCTCCCGAAGCTCTTCTCTTGTCAACCTTTTTGGTGCAGGGACTCGGTTGACAGTGGGGGGGCTGAGGGGTTTAGTATTTATGGTTAGGGAGCGACTCTAGTCCTCCATGCTTCATGGTTCAATCGCTCCTCTTGAAGTTATGTGAAAGAGATGGCTGCCATAAGCGTGTACGATTGTCATACTTTAACTTCTCCCCGGATCTCCGGCTTCAAGCCCTCAATAAAAGTCCCCAATAGCTATTTTTTAGACCAATCACAAGTTTGATTAAATAACCTTTCAAACTTGGTTTGGTACTCCTGAATGGTGGAGGTTTGTCGGATCTTTGCTAGTTGTCCGTCAATGTTCTTGTAATCGGTTGGTTCGAAGCGGATCAACAATCCTTCTTTGAATTATCACCATGAGAGGACTCCATGAGTATGTTCAAACTAGTCAAACCATGGTATGACATCCCCTTCCAGATATATAGCTACAATTTCTACCATAGATGCATATGTGATTTTGTGGTACCGAAAATATCACTCCGCATGCGAGATCCAACCAATCGGGTCTCCTTCTTCCCATCTAGGGAAGTCCACTCTCATGCATGGATAGTTGGGGTCGGTCATAGAGCCTCCTCTCTCTTGGAATTTATCTCTTCGAGCTTGGTGTATTTAGTCAAAGCTCTCTCATTGATGTGATTTCTTCGGGCTTAATGGTCGGCCCAAATTGAGTTCGGTAAAGAGAGTCTGAATCGTATCCTCCATTCACGCCTCGAAGGCTTCGAATTTATCATTGATTGTCTCTTCAGATACCATAGTATATGCCTCCAAATCTGTGATATTAAGATCTCTTTTTTATTATTAGGTTAAAGGCATGTATAGGTTGAGAGAAGTGATGGTCGAAAGGGTTGGTGGATTGGTGGATATAGACTGCGGTTTAGGCTTATTTTGTAGCTATTTTGGGTGTAGTTTAAGGGTGTGGTTTGGTGGGGTTTTAAGGCTATGATGGCAGTGGATGAAGGTTAGGGAAAAAATTTTAGATATGTGGTAGATGGCAGCAAAGGTTTGATAGAAATCAGTAGAAGTTGCTGCAGGTATATATTGTCTTGTAAGAGTAAAATTATCATCGAAGAAACAATGGTTTCTTGACGAAATTTCTAGCAAAAACTAAGAGATTTGAGGAGAGAATTGACAGTAAAATCTCAGTTTATATGATAGTAAGGATGACCAATTTAATCAAGAAAATTTTGGTAGTATAACAGCAAGGAAATTGGTGCAAGTTGCGATAGCAGAATTTTTGTCAAAAAATTTTAGTGGTTTGCGACGAAAATTTACAACAACACAAGAACGTTTTTAGAGATGAATTCCTCAATATAAGAAATTTTGTTTAAAAAGGATTACAAATAGATCGGTTAAGACAACAATATGCGGCTAAAATTTTCTACGGTAATCCTTCATTCGCAAAGATGATAACTTTTGCGACGGAAGGAATTCGCAGCACAGGATAGATAAGAAGACTTCTTCTTGGTATTTTGAATGAAAAATTACAATAGCGAAAGGTATTAATGATCGGAGAATACTAGATCCCTGATGGAATTGGAGGTGACGGTAGTAGATTGATTTGATCTACTGTAGAAGATAATGGTGGAGATGTCAACATCAAGAGCAATTATGGGAATTGCTTGGTTGGTGGTGGGCGGCAGGGATGGCAGCAAAAGCAGCAAGATCGCTGCTATGATACCAAGTACTAGAACCCTTGCAGATTCTAAGCTTGGGATTGATCTCTTTAGGGGATCGACCTCCTTGGAACTCTATAGGGGTTCCTTCCTCCAAGTTGCTGCTCAAATGCTGCAGAAAAGATTCATCTATTGCTTATCAAAAGATGATGAATACATGACTATTTATAGAGTTTCTAAACCCTAACTCCTAATATGACTCATACTTAAGATTTCTATTCCTTTACAACTCCTAATGCTTCTTTAAGAAATAACCTCCTAACCTTAGTCGGCCTCTTCACCTCTTTAATAGGGGTCGGCTAGGTAGGTTAACATGAATACCCCTCTCTGTTAGGACTCTCATAGCTAGAGTCCTAACAAAGTCCTTATCTTAATTATTTATTTTATAAAATCTGCATGTTATTTATTTATGTTGTATCTTTATTTTCAGAAATAAAGATTGCTGAGAAAGGGCAAGGGCAGATCGTGTAAAGCAAAGGTTGCTAAGAAAGACCAAGCAAAGGTTGCTAAGAAAGACCTAGCAAAGGACAAAGGCCAATGCTTCCATTGTGGTAAAAATAAGCATTGGAAGAGGTACTACAAAAAATACCTTGCAGAGAGAGCCAAACAAAAGCTTGGAGAAGTTTCAGGTACATTCATGATCAATCTTCATTTGACAGAATATTATGATAACACATAGGTATTGGATACTAATAGTGCTTATCATATCTGTAATTCGTTGCAGTTTCTGGCAAGACCTAGGAGATTGGCGAGTGGTGCGATGGACCTCAAGATGAGCAATAAAGCAAGAGTTGCTGCTATTGCTATCGACGAGATCACTTTATATCTGCCTAGTGGAGCTATTATTGCATTAAATGAATGCTATTTTATTCCTTCTATTATCAAAAATATTATTTTCATTTTATGTTTGATAGTTAATGGTTATAATTAGCTTTTGAGAATAATGATTATTTAATATTATTAAATGATAAGATCATCACTAGAGGGACATCGCATAATATTTTGTTTATGCTAGACATTCCTCCATATATCATGAATGTAAGCGAGTCTAAGAGGAAAATGAGATGAGGTGAACAATGCATACTTGTGGCATTATGGACTAGGTCATATCCATGAGGGAATAATTCAAAAGTTGTTAAAGGATGAATAGCTAGATCCATTCGACTATGAGTCATATGCAACTTGTGAGCCTTGCCTTTATAGAAAGATGACTAACTTTTTATTTAGTGGAACTAAAGAGAGAGTCATTGAGTTGCTGGAACTCATGCATAGTGATGTATGTGGTCCTATGTCAACTCATGACATAAATGGTTACTCCTACTTCATTATTTTTACTGATGATTTCTTAAAGGTATGGACATATATATTTAATAAAGTACAAGTCTGAGGCTTTCGAGAAATTCATGAAGTATAAGAATGAAGTGGAGAATCAGACTAGAAAGAGTATCAAGACTCTTCGATCATATCGAGGAAGTTAGTACTTGAGTACAAACTTTACCTAGTTCCTCAAGAATCATGGGATTCTGTCCTAGTGGACACCTCCTTATACACCCTAGCTTAATAGTATATCTGCAAGAAGGAATCACACATTGTTAGACATGGTGTGGTCCATGATGAGTTTCACCAACCTCCCCGTCTTATTCTTGTGATACATCATAGAGACTGTAACTTACCTTCTGAATAAAATTTCAACTAAGATGGTGGTGTTTACTCCATATAAGATATGGAAAGAGAATAAGCCTGATCTTAAAGTTGTTAAGATTTGGGACTGCCCTGCCCACGTCAAAAGATACAAACCTGAAAAATTGGAATCCAAGATGGAACGATACATAATCATGGGATACCCCAAGAAAACTAATGGGTATTATTTCTATCACCTTATGGACCAAAAAGTATTTATAACCAAGAGAGCAGTGTTCCTTGAGAAGGAACACATTCTTAGTGGAGATAGTGAGAGGGTGATAGGGTTGGGCGAGGTTGGAGAACCTAGCTCAAGCACCATTCTACAGCCTGAGTCTATTCAAGTACCTAACACAAGTTCCGACTTTACATAGGTCTTGTGGAGTACCCCATCTCCTGAGAAATATGTGGGACCTATCAGATAGGAGGATGTTGAGGATATTGATCCTCAGACCTACGAGGAGGCTATTACGAGTATAGACTCTGGGAAGTGGCAAGAAGCCATGAATTTTGATATGGATTCCATATACTCCAATAAGGTTTAGAACCTAGTTTATACACCGAAGGACCCATTGGTTACAAATGGATCTTTAAAAAGAAAATCTGAGTAGATAGAGAGGTGGAGATCTATAAAGCAAGGCTAGGCTAAGGGGTATCGTCAAAGGCAATGTGTTGACTATGATGAAACCTTCTCACTCGTAACCATGCTAAAATTCATCTGAATTATATTAGCTATTGTAGCACACTATGATTATGAGATCTAACAGATGGACGTGAAAATCATGTTCTTCAATGGCAACCTCAAGAAGGAGGTGTATATGATACAACCTAAGGGATTCGTGTCCAAGGATAGTCTAGATAAAGTGTGCAAATTGTTTAGGTCCATCTATAGACTAAAACAAGCTTTTTGACGTTGGAACATAAGATTTGATGAGGTGATCAGATCTTATGACTTCGTTAAGAATAAAGATGAGCCTTATGTGTATAAGAAGATGAGTGGAAGTGCTATCACCTTTTTTGTGCTATATGTGGATGACATCCTGATTATTGAGAATAATGTAGGAATACTCTCAATAATAAAGGATTGGCTATTTAGACACTTCTCCATGAAGAACTTAGGGGAAGCATCCTACATATTGAAGATTCAAATCTATAGAGATAGATCCAAGAGGATCCTTGACTTGTCTCAGTTCCGGTACATAGATACTATTGTCAAAAGGTTTGGCATGAAAAATTCTAAGAGAGGTCTCATATCGATAAGATATAGGATATCACTTTCTAGTAATATATCCCCAAAGACTCTTAAAGAAATGATAGACATGGATATGATACCCTATGCCTCAACGATAAAATCTATCATATATGACATGTTATGTATCAGGCCTAATATAGCACATGCTCTGAGTGTCATGAGTATGTATCAGACAAATCTAGGCTTGGAGGACTAGAAAACATTAAAGTGTATCATTAAGTACTTGTGAAGGACTAAAGATCTTTTACTAATATATGGAGATAGTAGCCTTAGGGTTGAGGGCTACACAGACTCGAGTTTCCAATCTGATATTGATGATAGCAAGTGTAATTCAGGGTATGTGTTCACCCTGAATGGAGAAGCAATATGTTAGAAGAGTTCCAAGTAAAATACTATCATTGACTATATCATAAAGGTGGAGTATATTGCTATAGTAGAGGCAGTAAAGGAGGAAGTCTAGATGAATAAGTTCATTATAGATCTAGGAGTCATACTAGGTAGCGAGGAGTCAATTCCCCTATATTACGATAACAATGGAGTGATTACTCAAATGAGAGAACCTGAGTCTCATCAGAAGTGTTTTGAGGAGGTTCTAGCTTGTTAAAGAGATGGTGGCCCGAGAAGATGTAGTAGAGAAAAGAGTTCCATCTGATGTAACATCGTAGATCCATTGACAAAGTCATTGTCTTAGATTTTTTTTAGCATCACAAGAGTCTGATAGGGATCAAACACATAGGTGTTGGCTTTAGATTAAGTGAGAGATTACTAGTTATGGGTGCCTTATAAGCCAATCACGTGAGTGATGGCACGTGTGACATGACACGCAATCTTTTTCATTATATTATTTTATATTTTATCATTTTATATTGTTTATTACATAAATATATTATAATGTTCATGAATTTATCCAATGGGAATCAGATCATGATAAAATCACGATAATGAGACCAATTCACCTTTAAACACATATCCTAAATAATCCTAGTCATAGGTTACTCGAGAGGGACATCGAGATAACCAAATAGACTGGTGTATTATATACCCATCCATATGATGGAGGTAGCTAGTCTCATAGTTGCTCATGTAAGGACACTAGGGATATAGTGCAGGTGCCCATTGGAGAATGAGTTCGCTGATTGATCCGCTCACGAGATATTGGATGGTTGAGGATGCCTTATTATCATACGGTGATTCTGTCGTCCTAGTAGTGTATCTGGTCCCTGGACTTGAGATGTCAATGATGTCTTGTATAAGTACTTTACTCTTTGATACCATACTTATATGTTTGGAAGTTCTAGATTTAATATAACCGGTCATTGGGAGTGACAGACAACTTTATGAGGGCTATTGAATATTAATAAAAGATCATTCTCTTTCAGTATCATAAGAGGAATATCCAGTATATTATTACTCAGATAAATCCTTAGCCAAGGTCATTCGGATTGAGAGGGAAAGAGTTCTCCAAGAAAATCTAATTAGAGTGAGACTCGAGGAGAAACCATCTAGGCCTGACAACACCTGATATATGGTTTCTAGGATATTAGATGGATAAAGGACTATAGGTACACGATAACTGAGGACAAATAGGTCCAAAGGATTAGATTTCCCTATATCGTTTGGGGACTACGGCGTAGTGGTCTAGTACATTCGCAGTCGATGAGTCAAGTGAATTATTATGAAAATAATAATTTACTGAGCTAGAAGGAGTTCTGATATATATGACTTATGACCAGCTCAATATTAGGCCTAGAGGGTCACACACATATGGTAGGTATTGCGAAGAGTAGAGGTTCAGATATGAGATATCCACTAGAGCCCCTATCTTATTGGATATCCAATAAGCCCATGAATTATTAGATCTAATGGATGAGATTTAATAAGAGCTAATAAGAGATTATTGGATAGAGACCCACTAATCTAAGAGGCTATTATAATTGGATGAAGATCTAGTACCCAATAGGGTAGGATCCATTAGGTTTAACTTGGGGCCTCTATAAATAGGAGGGGACTAAAGGCCCATAGACTGGGGCTTCTTGGTTGCCACATTCTATTCTCCTCTCTCATTCTCCTCCTCAGATAGTAGGTGTGGATCACTACTAGAGAGGAGGATACTTGACCTCCTTCATCCTCTCCTATAGATCTATAGGGATTCAAGGATATATGATCTCCCTATGTAATACAACTATCTCACATGTGGATCTTTGTGTCGTGAGTTTTATGCAACAATGTTCGTACAATGATGAACACCTTTTGAAAAATTTAGGATTTTTATTTTATGTTCTTCCACTACGCATATGATGTTGTCCCCAGATTTCCCTATACTTGCTTCCCCGTCTTCCTCGCCCCAAGGACCCATATGGACGCCCTCACTCATTCGGACAAGACCATGCTATATTGGCTCTCGGGACATGACATAAAGGTTCATAATATTTTTGATATTAGAAGGAGAGTCGAATGTCACAAGAGCATCCACCGATGAATCCACTTAATGAGTGCTCTAGCAAGGAGGCTCTGCCCATGCACAATGCAGTTGTGACTAGTGAACTAGCGCCTTGACGAGGTATAGCGGGAGTTTCAACTGTCAAAGGGAGATGATAATGACCACACCTCGGGCAGCTCCCCCTTTGCCCAAGATATTCAGGAGGAGCCACTCTCAACTAACTTTTATCTCCTAAGCTGGAAGCTTTTGATGGCAGTTCCGACCCAAGAGAGCACATGACAACCTTCCAAGCATAGATGGCATTGTACGATATGTTGGATGCTCTAATATGCCATGCATTCCCGACCATACTAAGGGGGCCAGCTTGGGAATGGTATAGCCACTTAAAGCCCCTCTAAGTGTTGTCCTTTGCCTAGTTAGCGAAGGAATTCGAGCTTCACTTTTTTACGAACGTGCACCCAAAACCCTCGATAGCCATGCGACTTGGCCTAAAGTAGAAGGAGGATGAACCCCTCTCCCATTTTGTCACTCGATTCGCTAGTGAGATTCGGGGAGTTCCTGATGCTCACCCCTCGCTAGTCATCCAAGCTTTCAGGATGGGCCTAAAGCCCTCTCGGTTCTTCTGGTCATTGGTCAAAAGGCTACCAACGACCATTCCTAAGGCTCTCCAAAGGGCCAACCAGTATGTGGTAGCTAAGGCGATGTTTTTGAGCCACCGAGAAGAATCACATAAAATGCCTTGTTAGGAGCCACCCCGAGTCCAATCCTATGACTCACCTTGAGGAAGGCCCAACTGACCTGAGCTGTCACATATGAGATCTGGCCCCCCTCCCCTCAACATGACAAGAATAAAAATCTTCTAAATGATCCGGGAGAAGGGGTATCTAAAAGGCTTTTTGGTAGATAGGAGGAAGATATGTCTTTGCTCTACCTTTATTTATATGGTGATAGTGTCATGAGTACCATTGACTAATGAGTCGGCACGGTTAGTCCACTACCGAAGGTGCAGGCTTATCTAGGTGCCTTTTCCTAGCTGGCATAGGAGACTTGGTGAGGTGAGACTGAATAAGCTACTCGGTCGAAAACCATTCATGAGGACTCAGTTCAGGATGGCCAAGTAGACCAAATAAGCTGCTGAGTCCCTCCCTTGGGGCTTGGTCATTTAGGTGTCTTCAGGCGACCGACGATCCTACTATTGAATCTCATATTTTGATGATGAAACCAATTAATAGTGTTTATCTTATCTGTATTTTAAGTAATGTAGGAAACTTCGATCAGGGAGAGACAATTAAGACAGGAAGAATCATGTTGGGCCAGAGTGGAACATGTCAGAAGATTGGTCGTCGAGCCGGAGGATCGGTCAATGTATCAACAGAAGGCCTCAGGCTATGGGATCGGGCATCGGGCTAAGAAGAGTAAAAATTATGCCAAGGAAATCAGAGTTGTGGAGGTCAACTGGTCGATTGACAATAGGCTATAAGAGAAGACGATGCGTCAAAAAATCGGATGAGGCATCGATGAACCAATGACATGCCGGACAATATTTGATTAGCTTTGTAATAATTATCTAGATCGAAGTAGGTTTTAGGCATAATTAGATTGGAATTGAGACAACTCAATTATGAGCCAATTGGGCCCAAGTTTGGGCTATGTTGGGCCAAGTGAAAGACCCAAACGGTGACCCAAACTAGTGGAAATGTCGGTAACACGGTCTCTAAGACTGTGTTAGGTAGTAGTACCGCCAGTTTGGGCGATTGTACCACCTAGTGGCAGGGTATCATGCGGTGGTACCGCAAAACTGGGTGGTGGTATCGCCTAGTGTTAGTGTTGTAGGTGGTGGTACCACCCAGCATAGGCGGTGGTACCTCCAGTATCCCAAGTTTGAATCCACTTGAGGCCAATAAATATCCCTCTCATTGCTAGTTAATATATACAAGCACAAAAGGCTTAAAAGTGGGAAAACACTATAGCAATCACTTGAGAGATCCCCTCCTCTAGTTCTAAGTTTAGAATTCTATTTAGGGAGGAGTGATTGCTTGTAAAAGGTTGTCTCCAACCTGTGAAAATGAGAAGAAAAGTGTAAAAGGGTAGTTGATCTTTGCCGGTGGATGTCGGTGGATGTCGGTGGCCTCTACGGAAGAGGAATCGGCGGAGTGGATATAGGTCACGACGACCGAACTACTATAAAAATCTGGTTTGCATTCACTTCTTGCTACTTACCTTTATTGCAAACTAAGTTCTTACTTTCATTAAGCTTTCACATGCTTTCAAGTTAAGCATTTTCGATATCGATTTTCATCGAACGAACATATTTTAAAAATTGATGTTTTTATTCACTACACTAATTCACAACCCAACCCCCCCCCCCCCTAGTACCAACTTGATCATAATAGTTGGTATCAGAGCTACGTTTTTCTCATTTGGTTTAATACCCAAAAGAAATGGCTCTTTTCGACTTTCAAGATGGTCATTCTATCATTCGTCTTCCCATATTCAATGGGACAAACTATACATATTGGAAAACTCAAATAAGAATTTTCTTACTTTCGTTGAATCTCGATTTATGAAATGTAGTCGAATTTAGTTTTCAAAAGTCTTCTCTTCTAATAAACGATTGGAATGCGTTGGAGAAGAAGACTTTCTCTTTAAATGCAAAGGCTATGATGAATACCTTGTTTTATGCTTTAGATAAAAATGAGTTCAATCGAGTGTTAATTTGTGAAACGACTTTTAATATTTGGTACACACTCAAAATCATACACGAAGGCATAAGTAGGGTAAAAGATTCTAAAGTTAATCTTTTGATGCATAATTTTGAGTTATTTTGTATGAAGTCAAGTGAAACCATTGGAGACATGTACACCCGTTTTACGGATGTCGTCAATGATTTAAAAGCACTTGGTAAAAGTTTTTCGAATCTTGAACTTGTTAATAAAGTTTTACGATCTCTTTCTAAAAATTAAGATTCGAAAGTAATGGCAATATAAGAATCAAAGGACTTGAATCATTTTCATTAAAGAACTTATCGAGCATTTAATGACCTATGAAATGACTTGTATTGAACATGAGAACTACCTTGGCACTTCGAACAATAGAATACCACTTGAGTGATGACTCAAGTGATGATGATGACCTTGAACTCCTTAAAATAAAGCTTAAAAAATTCTTAAAACAAAAATCAAATAACAAAAATGAACCTAAAAAGAAGAAAACACTCAAGGTGGCTTGGGACGAATCAAGTTCATCCGAAGATGAAGAACAAACCAACAATGGCGAGATGGCAAACTACGCTTTAACGGCTTTCGACAACAAAATAACCAAAACCTCTTTGCTTTATTTTGAATTTACTTAATGCATTTCATGAGTTATTTTTAAATTAGTTTAGAAAAATTATATGTAAATTATTTAAAAAATGGGAATCATGCTTATCCTTCTAGAAATTTTGAAAATGATCATGAAAATTATATGTTTTATGATAAAGGAATAAAATGTTAGACTTAAATATAATGCTTAAGATAAATCCTATGTATGTTTTTAAGAAGAAATAATGTGTATCTTGATGATTTCCGTATTGCTTTAGATTCAAGATGCTTTATATTTAATGAAACCATGCTTGATGATGTAACAATGTAATGATGATTTGAAGCATTAATGATTTGAAATCATGTGTAATGAGTAAATATTTTGAAATTATGCATAATGATGTAAGACGTTAAAAGTTTTGATAGCATGCTTGATGATTTTATACTATGCATTAGAATTTGAAGTAATAATAATTTTTTTATTATACTATTGATCTTTGTTGTGATGAACTTTGTTTTTAAACGATGATGTATGTTTTTATTTAGCATATTTGGCATAAATACAAAGGAATGTTTGCATGAAATAAAAAGATAATACAAAGGAATGTTTAATGAATTTATTTGTATGAATCTCTTGGACTATGAAAAAGATTTTGATGATTTGATTATTTAAATCTAAATGAGATTGTTTCAATCGAATCATGAACTTTCTCTTGAGTTATCTTCTATTTTATATGAATCAAGATCTCTTCTTTGTTCTTCTATGTTTCTTCTTACCATTTACTAAAGAGGAGATTTTCTATATGAATCATAAGATTTCTTATGCATAAATTTAAATCTTTTTCTCCTACGTTTCTTTTTACGATTTACTAAAGTGAATATCTTTCTTAGAATTCATCACTTAAAATTTCTTTTGAAGATCTTTTACTATTTGATCTTTTGATTATTTAAGAGAAGATTTGTCAAAATGAATTATGTATTTTGGTATTCACATGATCTTTGATTTATCTTTCATGACATAATGTGTAATTCCTTTATATTTATGGTTGTAAACCTTAGGTTATAAGTAGAGCATTGATCTAAAAAATTGTACCATTGTATTCTTCCACTCTACTTCTTCCTTATTTACAATGACAAAGAGGGAGAAAATAAATGATGAATATTTGGTATCATGATCAAAATGTTGATTTAATGCATGAAGTGATATATGCTTAAAAATTTTAATATCTTATCATCATGAATGCTTGAGTATCATATATGATATGCCCATAGTGATGATTGATTTATTATTGGTATCATGCATGAAGTAAGGATGAAATGTAAGGTTTTGAAATTATGTTTTAATTTGAAACTATAATGATGTACAAACATATTGAATTAAGAATTATGCTTTATCTTTGTCATGATTTAAAGATTGAAGTAAAGGGAAAAGAATTACAACATTGTATTCTTCCATTTTTTTTTACAATGACAAAAGGGGAGAAAAATTGCTAGCTTATACATTTCAAGGAGAAAAACTTGCTATGAAGCAAAAGTGCTATCTTGCACATCTCAAGAGAGGCAATACTCGTGATGCATAAACATCTCAAATTATTTCTAGCTTGCATGTTGTAAAATGATGTAAAATTTTGCTAGCTTGCACTTTGCCAAGGAAGCAAAAAATTGCACTTCTCAAAAGAGAAGAAAGAAAATTACTAGCTTGATGATAAAACTTGAGATTATGTTTATAATGCAATGATTTGAAATTATATATCAAAAACTTGATAGTTGTACTTCGCCTTTTTTTTTATGACAAAGGGGGAGAAGTTATGATGACAATCGTGCATAGAATGATGTATTAAAATTTTGATTATACATGATTTTATGATGACATGTTGCTTGGATTCATGATTAAATTTGCTTTGACTTGAATTCAGTGGAAAAATGCTATAGCAATCACTTGAAAGATCCCCTCCTCTAGTTCTAAGTTTAGAATTCTGTTTAGGGAGGAGTGAGTACTTGTAAAAGGTTATCTCCAAAACCTATGAAAAGGAGAAGAGGGGTGTAAAATGATAGTTGATCTTCGCCCATTAAAAGAAGATCATTAGTGGATGCCCTGGCCTCAACGGAAGAGGAATCGACAGAGTGGATATAGGTTACGACGATCGAACAACTATAAAAATTTGGTTTACATTTACTTCTTGCTATTTACCTTTATTGCAAACTAAATTCTTACTTTCACTAAGCTTCTACACACTTTCAAGTTAAGCATTTTCGATATCGGTTTTCATCGAACGAAAAGATTTTCAAAACTGACGATTTTATCCGCTACACTAATTCACCAACTGCCCCTAAACCCCCCCCTCTTAGTACCAACTCGATCCTAACATCTACATGATAGGCTGACACTGGGGGTTGCCCGACATGACCCCTCTGATGCCTAAGTCAGTAAAGAGGAAAAGATAGTAATATAAGCTGTATGATTTAGTGTGTAGAGAGCCTCCCCTTCAACATGTGCTCGGGGTTAGTTTTTATACCTCTCTGATGATCTATTGTATGTAGGTTATTAGCATCTGTCAATATTTTAAGCTAGCGGTTCATTTGTTCTAGGGCGATTATTTTGATCTCGTGTTGTATAGGGTTATCCCCCCACTTTCGGGTGCAGCTTTATGTGATTTCGAGCGGTGTGGATTCTATTTTGCATTGCGTCTGAGTCAAGCGATGTCACTTTAGGACAGCTGTTTCTGAGTCGGGCTGTGTATGCGTGACTCTGGTTGGAGTGGCACTATGTGTGATCTGAGGTGACTGCCAATTGGGTGATACGAAAATATCCTCTATCATTTTCTCCCTCCCACAGACGTGTACCTCATGTTTCTTGTAGGGGGCTAAGAGGTGCATCTTTTGTGTGTTTTTCTTGATGGCTTCCTTGCTATCCAAAAACAAGTTAGCTCAACCGAGGTGTAGACCTCAGTTCTTCATGCCAAGTGCATGGCTAGGGAGTGCATAGGCTCTATCGAGGTATAGGCCTCGGGTCTTCACACTGAGTGCATGGCTAGGGAGTGTGTAAGCTCAGCCTAGGTGCAACCCTTGGGTCTTCATGCCGAGTGCATGACTAAGGAGCATATAAGCTCAGCCTATGTGCATTCTCGGGTCCTCTTGTCGAGTGCATGGTTAGGGAGCATGTGAGCTCCACCAAGGTGCAACCCTCAAGGTTTCACGCCAAGGTACATAGCTCTAGAGCGAGTCCTTTTTAACTCTTACTCATCAAGGTGCAGGTCTCAGGTCTTCAAGTCGAATGTATGACTAGGGAGCATGTAAACTTAGCCTAGATGCAACCTCAGGTCTTCATGTCGAGTGCACAACTAGGGAGCATGAAAGCTCGACCTAGGTGCAACCCTCGGGTCTTCATGTCGAGTGTACAGCTAGGAAGTATGTAAGCTCGACCTAGGTGCAACCCTTGGGGCTTCTTGTCGAGGTACATGGCTTAAGAGCCAGTCCTTTTTAACTCTTACTCATCCAAGGTACAGGTCTCAGGTATTCATGCCGAGTGTACGGCTAGGGAGTATGTAAGTTTGACCTAAGTGCATCTCTCGGGTCTTTATACTAAGGTGCATAACTAGGGAGTGTGTAGGCTCAGCCTAGGTGCAGCCCTTAGGGCTTCTCATCAAGGTATATAGCTAGGGAGCACGTAGGCTGAGCCTAGTTGCATCCCTTGAGTCTTCATATCGAGGTGCATGACTCGGGAGCAAGTTCTTTTTAACTCTTACTTATCCGATGTGCATGACTCAGGAGCAAGTATTTTTTAACTCTTACTTATCCAAAGTTCAACCCTCGAGTCTTCATGCTGAGGTTTATGGCTAGGAAGCACATAGGCTCGGTCTAGGTGCAACCATCGGGTCTTCATGCCAAAGTGCACGGCTAAGGAGTGCATAGGCTCAACCTAAATGTAGCCCTCGGGTATTCATGTCGAGGTGCATAGTTAAGGAGTGTGTGGACTCGGCCTAAGTGCAGCCCTCGAGACTTCTCACCGAGGTGCATGGCTAAGGAGAGCATAGGCTTGGCCTAGGTGCAGCCTTCGGGGTGTTGAGCTTGATCATATTGAGGCCAAGGATTGGGCTCGTCCAAGGTTCGACTCAACTGCATTGAAGTGGGGGTCCGGACCCATCCAGAGGTTTGGCTCAACCACATTAAGGTGGGAGACTGGATCTGTCTGGGGTCGAACTTAGTCGTATTAAAGCGGGAGTCCGGAACCATCTAGAGGTTCAGTAAGAGATTAGATCTGCCAAGGGATTTGACCGCATTGGAGCAGTGGATTGGACCCGCCAAGGGGTTTGACCACGTTGAAGCGATAAGTTGGACCTGTCATGATACCTGATCAATGGTGGTGGATGATGCTATGACAAGTGGCATTTGTCACTGCTAAGGTGCTTTTCCCAAGATGTGATGAGTCATATTGCCCTTAGGATTTGTATTACCTATGTTACTTATTTACGGGGGAGTTTTCTGTTGCCTTAAGTTTTGATGTACTTAGGGGGTCATGCTCCTCTTTAGGTTCCACTAGTGTGCAGTGATTGGGGGTGCGACTTCCATTGTGAGTCTGAATTTGGCCGCCATAGGATGGGGAATGGATCTACCTTGGTGACTTCTGCTATGGCATTTTGTCAATAGTGGATGCTGGGGTGCAATGCGGCCGAGGTTCAGGCCGCTGAGCTACTCCTAGTGCTACAAGCAAAGGAAGCCGAGTAGAAGCTTGTGGAGGCTTGAAGGAAGTTGCTGAGGATGAGGCAAAGGCATAAGGTTATTGAGGCCTAGCAAAGGAGGTCGAGCAGAGGCTCAAGGAGGCCCGATGGGCACTGTTAAGGACGAGGCAAAGGTGTAGGGCTAGTGAAGCTTGGTTCTTAGGGCTATCCTTGGCATTGTCAAGGATGATGTAGAGGCGTAAGGCTACTGAAGCTTGGTTCTTTAGGCCATCCTTGGCACTACCGAGGATGAGGCGGAGGCACTGGGTTGCTGAGGTGTAGTTCTTGGGCTATTCTTGGTGCTGCCGAGGACGAGGAAGAGGTGTTGGGCTGCTGAGGCCTGGTTCTTGTGCTATCCTTAGCGTTGCTAAGGACGAGGCAAAGGCAGAGTTGAGCTTGTTGGGCTGGTAGCCCACAGATTCAACCCATAGTGGGCTTGGGCAGCCCACAACCCACACCCCTCTTAATCTAACCCTAATTAAGATTAGAAGGGGTGTGGTGGCTGCGGTTTGGAGGTAGAAAAATGCTTAAATAGGGCAGCAACATGGGAGAAGGAGAGAGCCATGAGATTCCAAAGAAAATGAGGAAAACAAGGCAGAAAAGGAAGAGAAAGATAGGGAAGAAGACAAGGACAACGCAGAGAAGCTGTTCTCAATCATCTAGCAGTGTTCTCATCTCAGGTTAGATCAAATCTACAGTAGACTCTTGTTGTGACATGATTCTTATATCCCAGTTTTTCTCTTGTGATTGCTGCTAGGGTTTAGGGCAAGAGATTGAGATTTGTACATTCATTATTCTCATAGTCGATTATCTCTAGTTTGCCCCATGATTTTTACCCTTCACATTGAAGGGGTTTTCCACGTATATCTTGGTGTTATGTACTGTTTGATTGTGCTTTCATTTAATTCCGCTGCATATTATGGTCTTCTAGTATTTGTTCATATACAAAGGTTATTCCTTGTTTATATCCCCATCAGAGCTTTCATCGAGGGTTCCCAAGAGTCGTCAGACTAGGCCTCGGACTTTAACATGGCTATGACACATCTTAATGGTACACTACACTCAGCCATCAGAAAGTGCAACGCCAGGCCACTTGTCCCTCTTGGCTGAAAAGGTCCTTGGAAGATGAGGTGTGGTCTCCCTGATTTGACTTTGGAAAGAAGAGGTATAGTTGGTGATCCAAGGGTGACCTGTTGCACTAGGATTACTGACTAAGTCAATTGAGGGAGAAGTGGGGTGATAGTTTATATCATGCTGGTAAGAGTCTAGACTCGCTGAGTGAGGCTCAGAGTACTTCTGATGGGACGAGCAAGGGGCTTGTCTCTAGTCTTGGGGGGGAGAGCCTTGGATCATTGAGTAGGTGCTAGTTGGGCCTTGGTGCCTTAGTTGAGGCGGAGGTATCGTTTTGTTGAAATGGGGTATGTGCCTTCTCTTCTCGAGGGAGCTTAGGACCAAAGGTAATGTCTCTTCGCTCGAACGTTCATTTGGAGGAGTAACAAAAGGATATGCCTGCAACGTTCGACCCTCCTTCTAGTACTAGAATGGTGTCATAAGTACCGTCGATTGATGAGTCGACATGATTCATCCACTACTGAAGGGATAGGATTATCCAATTGCCTCTTCCTAACTGATATTGGAGACTTGGTGAGGTGAGACCGCATAGGTTGCTCGGTCAAAAGTCGTTCTATTGGTGAGGACCCGATTCAGGATGGTCGAATAGGCAAACTAGGATCTTCCTAGTTGTAAGGTCCCTCCCTAGGGGTTGGGTCATCCGGGTGTCTTCGAGTGGCTGGCGATCCTATATGATAGGCCAACGCCGGGGGTTGCTTGGCATGACCCCTCTGATGCTTAAGTCAGTAAAGAGAAAAATATAGTAATATAAGCTTTATGACTGAGTTATTGTGTAGAGAGCTCCCCCTTCAGCGTGTGCTTAGAGGTAGTTTTTATATCTCTCTAGTGATCTACTATTTGTAGGTTGTTAGCATCCATCGATATTTCAGGCGGACGGTTCGTCTGTTATGGGGTGATTGTTCTAATCCCATGCTATGTGGGGATGTCCCCCCACTTTCGGGTGCCGCTTCATATGATTTCAAGCAACATGGATTCTGTTTTGCATTGCTTCTAAGTTGGGCGGTATCACTTCGGAATGCAATTGCTTCTGAGTTGGGCTATGTATGTGTGACTCCAACTGGAGTGGTATCATGTGTTGGGTCCAGCCCATATGTGGGCTTGGACAATTGGGTCTTTTGAGCTCAAATCACTAATTAAAAGGTAAAAGAGATATAGAGCAGCAAAGGAGAGAGAGAAAGTGAAGCGAATGTGCAGCGAGCGGCGACGCAGAGGGAGAGAGAAATATTAGGATCCTAAGTTTTCTGCTTGATGATTAGTGGCCAAACGTTGTCAGTTTTGGCTTAAATTTTATGCAGAGAATCTTTGCAGCAAGCTCTACAATTCTAATGGTATTGATATACAATTAACCCTCTCTGAGGTACTTTCCTACTATACCCACTTTGTGAGACCTAAGAGATTCATCTATGTGATGAAGGTATGCTATTCTTGAGCTAAGATATATGATCTTGATATTATTATGATCCTCTTGCTATTCTAGAGAAGACTTATTGTAAACCTATTATCATTACTATTGATAGTGGAAGTTTGAGGTGGACTACAATCCCGTGGTTTTTCCCACATTGGGTTTTCCATGTTAAAAGATTTGGTCTCACTGTGCGATTGATTTATTACTCTACTGTTTATATTGTTCTGGTTGATATTAACAATTTGATATCAAGTTAGTATTTTGATGAGAAACCCATTTTAATACACAAAAAGGGAAAAGAATTATTTCGCTTTAACAGGTTTTTCCCCACAAAGTGGTATCAGAGCAACAGATTATTTGGTGCTATATACTTGCATGAGCATATTTCTGATGAAACCAGAGCTGATGTTGTTTGGCAAAGGTTAGAAAATCTCTTTGTGAAAAAGACAGTGGGAAATAGAATTTCTCTCCTTAGAAGGCTTGTAAATTTGAAGTATAAAGATGGTGGTAATATTATTGAGCACATAAGTCTATTTTAGAGTTTGCAAATAAGTTGCTTGCTATGAAAATGAATATAGATGATGAGATGCAAGGATTACTATTTCTCAACTCTTTACCAAAAAGTTGGGAAACATATGTGATAACTATTTGTTACTCCACGCCAGAGGGGACTCTAACTATATATATGGTTAAAGACTGTTTGCTAAATGAAGATGCCAGAAGAAAAGAACAGGATGAAGGTAGAGTTAAGCTTTCATCGAGGGTTCCCAAGAGTCGTCTGACTGGGCCTCGGACTCTGATATGGCTATGACATGTCTTAATGGTATGCTGCACTACGCCATTGGAAAGTATAGCGCGAGGCCACTTGTCCCTCTTGGCTGAAAAGATCCTTGGAAGATGAGGTGTGATCTCCCCGATTGGACTTTGGAAAGAAGATGTGTAGTTGACAACCTGAGGGTGACCCATTGCATTGGAGTTACCGATTGAGTCAATTGAGGGAGAAGTGAGGTGATAGTTTTTATCATGTTGGTAAGAGTTTGGACTCGCTGAGTGAGGCTCGGGAATTCTTTTGATGGGACGAGCAAGGGGCTTGTCTCTAGTCTTGGGGGAGAGAGCCTTGGATCGTTGAGTAGGTGCTAGTTGGGCCTTGGTGCCTCAGTTGAGGCGGAGGCATTATTTTGTTGAAATGAGGTACGTGCCTTCCCTTCCCGAGGAGGCTTGGGACTAGAGGTAACGTCTCTTCGCTCGAACGTTCATTTGGAGGAGTAATAGAAGGATATGCCTACGACCCCCTCCTTTAAGTGCTAGAATGATGGTATCATGAGTACCATCGATTGATGAGTCAATATGATTTGTTCACTACCGAAGGCATAGGATCATTTAGGTATATCTTCCTAACAGACATGGAAGACTTTGAGATGAGATCGCATAGGTTGCTCAGTCGAAAGCCATTCTAATGGTGAGGACCCGATTCGAGATTGGTCGGGTAGGCGGACTAGGATCTTCCTGGTTGCAAGGTCCCTCCCTAGGGGCTAGGTCATCCGGGTGTCTTTGAGCGACTAATGATCCTGTATGATAAGCCGACGTCGGGGGTTGCCTAGTGTAGCCCCTCCGATGCTTAAGTCAGCAAAGAAAAAAAGATAGCAATATAAGCTTTATGACTAAGTTAATATATAGAGAGCTCCCCCTTCAGCATGTGCTAGGGGTAGTTTTTATATCTCTCTAGTGATCTACCATCTGTAGGTTGTTAGCATCCATCGATATTTTAGATGGACGGTTCATCTGTTATGGGGTGATTGTTCTAATTTCGTGCTATACGGGGCTATCCCCTCACTTTCGGGTATCGCTTCGTGCGATTTCAAGCGACGTGAATTTTGTTTTGCATTGCTTCTTAGCTGGATGACGTCACTTCGGAACACAATAGTTTCTGAGCCGAGCTATGTATGCATGACTCTAACTGGAGTGGTACCACGTGCAATTTGAAGTGGCTGTCAACTGGATAATACTAAAATATCTATGTTATTTTTGATACGCAGATGCTGGCTTTGATCGATGCATCACTGAATCCCATCGAAGGATCTCTCTGTTTATTGCCGCCCATTGCCCCCAGTGCTGTACATCATTCTTAACGTAGAAGTTGACTTGAATCTGCTGTCCTACAATTCAGTAAATGTCTGACTGAAATCAAGTATCGGTACCTAAAAACACCATTGAATTGAGTTGTCTTCATGCATCTGCACACACAGCTCAAAGCCTCCTACTAGTAAATCCATGGACCATACCACAGAGAGGGCCCAACTCTATTCCACCGGAATTCTTCGTAGCTTCACCGTGCTGACTGAACTCTTGAAGAGTCGTACAATTCATTCAATATCATATTGCATGGTTCGATTTTGGCAATGGCAATTGAATGCATAATAGCAATATATCATACAGTTTTCTGTATTGCATACATCATTTTTGGTTTGGTTTAGGAAAATGTAGCCAGTTGATTGCAGCTGTACTTATTGAGATTTGATTCATAGTTATATATCTAGATAGTTATCATGATCTAATTGTTATATGATGATTTCAATAATCATCTCAATCATGATCTAGTAGTTATAGGGTTATTTTAATAACTACCTCAATCTAGTAGTTATAGGGTGGTTGTCACTAGGTCCTATAAATAAGATCGTAGTTCATGAAGCAAGTGATATAGAGTCTGTGTGCATTTGGTATCTTGTAAGTGTTCTTATCAATCCTCCTATTTTTTTAATACTACATTAGTTTTCTTGAATCGAAATGATTCTTTTACTTGCATCAGAGTATTCTGTTTTTTCCTTGCTCCTCCATCCCCAACAATTGTGGTATCAGTGCCTAGTTTCAATCTGAACTGGGCATTATGGTTTTCAATGATAATTCCATATCTTAACCCCTTATCCCCATTTTCTCGAGCAAAAGCTATGAATTTTGGAGTATCAAGATGAAGACTCTATTTAAGTCTCAAGATCTTTGGGACTTAATAGAGAATGGATATACAGATTCAGATGACGAAATCAAGCTGAGGGAGAATAGAAAGAAGGACTCAAAGACATTGTTCTTCATTCAACAAGCAGTATATGAGACGATCTTCTCAAGAATTGCAGCAGTGACAACCTCAAAGCAAGCTTGGTTGATACTTCAAAATGAATTTCAAGGCTCATCAAGCGTGATTACGATAAAACTTCAAACCCTCCGTCGTGAGTTTGAAATTTTGTTCATTAAAGTAATGAATCGGTGCAAGATTTTCTTTCTCGAGTGACTGAAATTGTTAGTCAAATGAAATCTTATGGTGAACATCTTTTTGATCATATAATTGTTGCAAAAGTTTTGAGAAGTTTAACTCCAAAATTTGATCATGTTATTGCCGCAATTGAGGAGTCAAAAGATTTATCTACATATTTATTTGATGAGCTAATAGGTTCCTTGTAAGCATATGAAGTAAGGTTGAACATGTCACTTGAAAAAAATGAAGAAAAAGTATTTCAGGTTAAGGGGGAGTCTTCTACTTCAAAAAAAGATAAAAAATTAGTAGGAAGAGGACGTGGCAGAGGAGGATTTCGTAATAGAGGAAATGGAAGAGGAAGATGACACTTTGATGGGCATGCTGAACAAGAGCAATCAAATTATGATTAAAGAAATTACAAGAGTGGAATTCAATGTATGATTAAAGAAATTACAAGAGTGAAATTTAATGTTACTATTGTAAAAAGTTTGGTCATATGAAGGCAGATTGCTGGAAAAGAGAAAAACAAGCAAGCTATGTAGAGAAAAATGAAGAAAATAGTAAGTTGTTTATGACTCATTCATAAGTTCATAATATCTCAAATGATATTTGGTTTCTGGATAGTGGATGTTCTAATCATATATCAGGCATAAAATCAATATTTAGATATATTGATGAAACTCATAAGTTGAAAGTTATACTTGGGATAGCAAGCAAATCCAAGTGGAAGGGAAAGGAACAATTGAGGTGAAGACAAATCAAGGGAAGATAAAATACCTTGATAATGTTTTCTTTGTTCCTACTTTATCACATAACTTGTTGAGTGTTGGACAATTAGTAGATGATGTATATTCAGTAATATTTGATAATGGTTCATATACTATTAGAGATAAAATATCTAGTTTAATTATAGTAAATGTTTGCATGACATAAAACAAGATGTTTCCACTTGATGTGTCAAATATTGAAAGGCATGCGCTTATCACAACTCAAAAGAATGAGTCTAGTTTATGACATTTAAGATATAGACACCTTAACATTAAAGGTTTAAGGTTGTTAAGTTAAAAAGGAATGGTTTTCGGATTGCCTAAGATTAATACACTTGATGTATGTGAAGGATGTATTTATGGGAAACAAAGTAAAAAACCATTTCCTATTGGAAAAGCATGGAGAGCATCCAATTATCTTGAATTAATTCATGCTGACTTATGTGGACCTATGAATATAAAATCATTTGGTGAAAGTTAATATTTTTTATTGTTTACGGATGATTATAGTCACATAAGTTGGGTATATTTTTTAAAATTAAAATCTAAAACATTTGATAATTTTTGAAAGTTTAAGATACTTATAGAAAGATAAAGTGGTAGATATATATAGACACTTCGGACAGATAGAGGTGGTGAATTTTTATCTAATGAGTTTAGTTCTTTTTGTGAAGAAAATGATATTCACAGAGAATTGACAGCACCATATACACCGGAGCAAAATGGTGTAGCTGAACGTAAGAATCGGACTGTCGTTGAAATGGCAAGAAGTTTTCTTAAAGTAAAATATCTTCCAAATCAGTTTTGGGCAGAAGTAGTTGCAACAGCAGTTTATTTATTGAATATTTCACCAACAAAGGCTGTTATGAATCGAACTCCTTTTGAGGCTTGGTATGGTATGAAACCAAGTGTTAGATATCTAAGAATTTTTTGTTGTATTGCTTATGCTTTGGTGAATTCTCAAAATAATCACAAGCGTGATGAAAAATTTGAAAAATACATCTTAATTGGTTATTCCTTACAATCGAAAGCATATCGATTATATAACCCTATTAGTGGCAAAGTTATTATTAACAGAAATGTTATATTTGATGAAAGGGCAAGTTGGAATTGGGAGACCAATAAAGGTGGAACATAAATGCATATTCCACCAGAACTAACACTCCGCAGAATAAGTGACAGATCCTGCTCCAATAAGTTCATCGTCAACCTCACCCAATAGCAGTTCAAATTCTGATTCCTTAGATGAAACTCCTCCAAGAAATTTCAGATCACTGATAGAAATTTATAACTCAACATTTGCTTTGTCTATATCAGATCCAACAACTTTTGAGGAAGCAGTTAAAAAAGGGGAATGAAGAAAAACAATGAAGGAGGAAATCAAGTCAATTGAGAAGAATGAAACTTGGGAGCTAATGGATCTACTAAAAGAAAAGAAAGCAATTGGGTTAAAATGGGTGTTCAAAATAAAATTTAATACAGATGGAAGTATCCAAAAGCATAAGGCTCGGCTTGTAGCAAAAGGATATTCACAACAACAAGGTATTGATTTTGATGAAACTTTTTCTCCAGTTGCTAGATTCGAAACTGTGAGAACTTTCTTGGCTTTAGCTGCTCACTTAAGTTGACCTATTTATCAATTTAATATGAAATCTACTTTTTTAAATGGAGATTTACATGAAGAGGTTTTTCCTGAAGGTTTTTGGGTTAAAGGACATGAAGAAAAAGTGTATAAGCTAAGAAAAGCTCTTTATGGACTTAAACAAACTCCAAGGGCATGGTACAATAAAATTGATCATTATTTTCTTCAAAATGGATTTAAGAGGAGCAATAATAAACCTACTCTTTATCTAAAGAAAGATAGTGAACATAATATTCTAATGGTTTGCCTCTATGTTGATGATATTATATATATGGGTTCATCTAACTCTTTGGTGACAAAATTTAAAAAATACATGATGAATAAGTTTGAAATGTCAGATCTAGTTCTACTGTACTATTTTCATGAGTTGGAAGTGAAACAAGGATCAGATAGAATTTTTATTTCACAAAGAAAGTATGCAACGGATCTACTCAAAAAATCTAACATGATTAATTGCAAAGCTATAGCAACACCCATGAATGTAAATGAGAAATTGAAATTTGAAGATAGTACAAGTCTGACAAATGCAAGATACTATAGAAGTTTGGTTGGAGGTTTGATTTATCTAACTCATACTCAACCAGATAATGCATTTTCTGTTGGTGTAGTATCTAGGTTTATGCATAACCCAAGCAAACATCATCTTGGAGTTGTTAAAAAAATTCTGCGTTATATTGCTGGAACTACAGATTATGGTATTTGGTATTCTTATAATTTTAATTATAAATTATCTGGTTTCACTGATAGTGATTGGGCAGGAGATTTAGATGATCGAAAGAGTACTTCAAGCAATGTTTTTAGTCTCGGATCGAGAGCTATATTTTGGAGTTCTAAAAAGTAAGCAACAACTGCATTGTCGACATCGGAAGCAGAATATGTAGCCGCAACATCAGCAGCTTGTCAAGCAATATGGCTTAGAAGACTTCTTGAAGATCTTCATCAAGAACAAAAAAAAGCAACGGAAATATTTTGTGACAATAAAGCCACAATTGCAATGACGAAGAATCCAAAGTTTCATGGAAGAACGAAGCATATAGAGATATGCTATCATTTCATCCGAGATCTTGTAGCAAGTGGAGCCATAACAATGAAGTATTTGGAACAGATGAACAAGTTGTGGATATCCTCACCAAAGCATGTTTATTTTATGTCGCAAATTGGTGTATGCAACTATGAATCAAGGGGGAGTGTTGAGATTTGATTCATAGTTATCTATCTAGATAGTTATCATGATCTAGTGGTTATATGATGATTTCAATAATTACCTCAATCATGATCTAGTAGTTATAGGGTAGTTTTAATAGCTACCTCAATCTAGTAGTTATATGGTGATTGTCACTAGGTCGTATAAATAGAATTGTAGTTCACGAAGCAAGTGATATAGAGTCTGTGTGCATTTGATATCTTATAAGTGTTCTTATCAATCCTCCTGTTTTTTTAATACTACATCAATTTTCTTGAATCGAAATGATTCTTTTACTTACATCATAGTATTATGTTTTTTCCTTGCTCCTTCATCCCCAATAATACTTACTGGAAATAACTATTATGATACAGTATATGAAAGGAAAATTAGAATATTCAACAGAGTCCAAAACATCTCTCGTGGATATGAGAATATTCCTATGAAGTAGTAGCATCTCAGTGGAAGAGCTGAGGCAGTGTGATGCAGCATATTGGGGAAAGGAGCAATTGACGTGACAAAGTGTGGGAAAGAAAAGATGAAGTGAATGGAATTATTCCATCAGAATGAAACCCTAATAATTGCTGCAAAAGAAACTGGAAAGAGATCCTTGTGGGCTTCATGCATCAGCATCAAACTGCTGCCCTCACACTGGTCTTCTGCGTTCCTGACCTCCCCCCCCCCCCCACATGATCTCTGCCTGTCATCGGCTCCACAGCTGCCCCACTCGGCCAACAAAAGCCGATGTTTTCTTCTGTCTTCCTTGTCACCAAAGAGCCATTGGTCGAGGATGTGTTGCTGTCAAAGCAGAACCCTAGGACTGAGAACCGAGAACCAGAAGTGCAAGTGATGAGTCACCGGTATGGAAGATAGTGCAAACAGGAGTCGGTCATCGACCGACTGCTGTAAAGATTTTGCTAAATCTCTCTCTACCTTGTGGGGAATAACTGCAACTTCAAACGCCAGTCTCATGGGAAGAAGCACAAAGCTAAGCTCACCATCCGTGTCAGTGCCACTGACATCGTCCCACGACCTGTGCAGCCTTATCTTCCTGCAACACAACATTATTCCATTCCTTTCCCACCTTATGTTCAAGTATCCAATTGTATTGTAAGCCAATAATGATTGATGATTTCATCATGTTATATTTTCACCATTCTAAAGCCGAAGAAGAGGAGAGTTGAATCTTGTTTATGTTCTCGTTTGAGGTATCGATAGATTAATTACCGGACATCATTGGGATGCATGATAGGAGAACCATAATTAGACTGGCACGAGTTCCAAAACAAAAAGGCTAAATTCATGGTGAAATCTTTTTAATGCTTTATGTTTGAATCATAGATAACATAATCCCAATGATGTAAGTCTCGTTGCCCGAGACTTGGAATCTTACTATTGTCTAATGGATCCTTCACATGGTCGTGTTGTCAGTAAGTCAACTCCGCTTATGGAATAGGATTCTATAGCTAGAATGTCAGAGAGAGTGAGGGGGCAATCTATACACGCATGACATGCATCTAAATGAAGACTAATATGCAGCAATTTCTTATCGAATATAGAACGAACAATAATACATTCGAAACAGTTTTGATGATGATCACGAATAAAGCAAGTCAGTCTCTCTTGTTCTCATTCGTCCAGCTTTGTTGTTTTCCCTTGCTAATGTAGTACGAATGGCTCAAGACGTACCCCCGGCACAGAGATTTGTCATATGTGTTCTTGTCGTTCTTGATAACATGAGGCACATGATAGAATCATTAGATGACCAGAAGGAGGACTGGATGTGATCAGTTCCTCCCATCAGTACAAAGAATGCTTCAAGCTGTTCTTGTCACCCTCCAAAACACACATTGTTCGAAATGAAAACCAAATGATTGGTGAGCAGCACACTGAAATCAAGGGAGAGAGATAGATGTTGATTCCATATCGATCCATCGAGTTCGAGGAATCAACCATAGGATACATGAACTCAGATCCAGAACAGAAATAATAATACTACACAAGTGTACCAACAAAACAATGTAGAGATGCAGTGCATCATTTCCTGTTATTATACGGATCCAGCTATGGTCAGCTGTTCCTATTCAAATGATGCTCGGCCAACCACTGTTAACAGGTGCAAACAGGGACTCTCGATCTCCACAATGATGTGGCAGCCAAAGATTGGCCACGGCAGTGGGTCCACTGCCTGACAGTCAACTCCATTTAAATGAAGAGTGGGTGGGATATCCATCGGTCCCATGGTTGGCAGCTGCTTCATCAACATGGATCCCTGTCAGTGCAGGACGCAACAGGGAGATGAGCACTGAAAACAAGAACAACACATCCTTAAAACCTCTTGAAAGATTCAAATCGAGTAATGTTCTGAAGCTCCACTTCGCACCATTCGATGAAGAATCTCATACAACATGCTCACACGAACAGGAAAACAGAACAGATCACCAGAGGGGAGAAAATAATCACTGGGTTTCCTCCATTGCATTACCACCTTCTGTGGGAGTAAGCCTCCCTGTCTGCTTCCTTCGTCATCAGCTCCGAGGACCTATCGAGCCTCCCGATCACTGCTTTCTTGAAGTTGAAAGCCTCTTGAGCTTGAGGGCGTGGCTTCTTCGTTGCGATGCCAGCTACATTAGCCCTGGCCTCCACGTTTACCTCACTCAACGGCTGCCTCCTCCTCGTCTCTGCCGGATCCGGCGGCTGCTTTGCGGCGCTCTGTGACCTTAGCTTTGCCTTGGATGACTGCGTCTTCGCCATGTAGGTGGGAGAGTTCGATACGCTCAACGATTGCCGGAGCACGGGAGTCGCAGCTACATCGCAGGACAAATTCACGTATCTGGGTGTGCTCTGTGCGGTGACTGAGCACCGGCACCTGTCGCCGTTGATGCAGTACCAGTCGTTCTCTTCGAAGTTTCGCCGGCTGGGTACAGAGATTCGTGCTGGAATCTGAGAGGAGAATCCACGCAAAGGTATGTCGTCTGCTGGATCTGTGAAAGAGGTAGCAGTCGGGCGAGAAGAACTCAGCTTCTTCGGGTAGGACGCATCGATCTCGACCATCTTTGGGCTCCTGTCGATGATGGTGCTATCGAGGCTTGTCGGGAGCCTCCATCTCTGGAACGACGACATGAGATCTTTCGACCTCTCCTGCAACCAAGTAAAACGATAACGCTGAGTGCTGATCGCTTCAGGAGAATTTGAGGTGCATTTTGGAACCGCGACATACTAAGGATCTCCGATGGCGGATTTCCGGTCGAAGGTTTCGAGCTCTTTGAGCTCGGACGGTGGCCTGAGCTCTCACCAGAGCTTGCATGCTGTGAAGAGTCTTGGCGGCTTGCTTGCGAACAAGATATCCTCGAACCAGTGCTTGCAATTTGACAAGTGCTCTGAGAGCTCTGAGTGCTTTCCTCGCCTTCAAAACATTAAAACACCGAACGACTCAAGAACATTTACGTGGAGCAGGAAAGATGCATCTCTATCTCAACAACAGTTAGTGAGGATTTCCGATACCAAGAAGCCTCTGAATGCAGTTTGGATCTTCACCGCCGCCAGCTGATCGCGAGCGCCCGCTCCATGGCTGGTGAGCCGCGCCATGGCCACCGCTGCATCGGCCGCAGCAGCTGTGGCCGCGGCCACGGCGATGGCGTGCTTGCTGTGCTCCTTCTCGCTTTCAGCATAGAAACACTTGAACCACGCCGCTTCGATTGCCGCCGCCGTGGAAGCGTTCTGGCCCGGCGCTACATCGCCGGAGCTCCTTGACTTCCTAAAGCTCCATCTTTTCTTCTCCGTCCTAGCCTCGCCACCGTAACTGGAGCAGTCCTTCGTCTCCTTGTTCTCCTTGTCGCCGCCCCAAAGGTTCCGCAGCCACCGAGTCGCCCGACCCATCTCTCAGCCCCCGGTATCCGATGAAGTCCTGCAGGAAAACTAATACATTTCGGCGACGACGCTTACCGTCTCCATGTCCTACACAGAAAGAACGAGAGGGAAAGGTGTGGGAATCAAAGCTACCTCTTTGAGGTGGCAAGGAAGATAACAAGTATGAGGCCTGCATTAGAAGACAAAGGAGTAGACAGAAGCAATCCCCACCACCCGAACCCATTGATCTAATAGATATCAGAGGTATGTCAGAGATATTGCTCGATGAACTCACGATTCAAACGAAGGCTTTGTTCGACCACTTGATATCCGCAGCTGATTTAGAAGTAACACACGAAACTACTCATGTTTCTATATATCCTCTACGCTCCGAACCTCCCGCAGAAAAGACGGAGAGAGATCGAGGGAAGGGGCAAGGAAACCACCTTAAACATGGCGAAAGAATGGATTTTTCCTGCTCTGCTTTGTAGCTTACCAACAAGACAAAGAAAAAGGCAGCAAACAAGACGCCATCTTCTGGGCTCTTCCCATGTGTAGACTACGTGACATGCCCGAAAACCACGGCCGTCGCACGACGACGACGGAGCAAGAGAGAGACAGAGACAGAACGAAGAAGAAGGAAACTGACCGACCTCGAAAGTTCAAAAAGCTCCCTGTTTTGCTCCACCAAAACCTTCGCAAACCATTCTATAGCTATGATCTCTACAGTGGCACTCCTACTTCTCATTAGAGTTGCTGACACTCTCGTGAATCAATCTGAATTCTACATTTACTACACATGCAGATTACTCTCCAACCATATCATTCAAAGGGCTGTTATGATAGGAGTACGAATCTTACGAGCGAGAAGAAAAGAAACCACACTGAGCATTCATCTGTATCCATTCATTGCATCAGCATCACTAAAGAAGAACACTGAAAGCTTACTCTTTTCTCGCTGCTCCTCTACGACGACTCTGTTTCCTCCCCTGTTTGCAGAAAAAACTCGGAGTCCGATCTCAGATTGGAGATGCGAGAAGGCTTATATACACCCGAGTTATGGATTTGAAATCCGAATCTTTAGTACTAACCTTGCGATTCTTCTCCAACGATTTCATTTATGAACGGCGATTTTAATTACGTGACACTCCCTGTCAGACTGCTTATTATTTACTTAATATACCGACAAGACGAGGGCGAATTGGTAATTTAGTGTTGCTCGGAATCTACGGCAGACATCACCCTGATTAAAGCCTTTAATTAATAATCCTTGGATCTGCTGAAATATATTTATTTTCAGAGGATCAGATATATATATATATATATATATATATATATATATATATATATATTCGGGTTAATTTAATTACTTTTAATAGGCCTACTTTTGGGCTCTCTGTCAACACAGGGCTTCAGACAATAGGCCCAACAAGATCATGGGTCAAGTCTGGTTTTGGACAGCCCATTAACTGAGTTTATTAGTATGGGATCAAACCCAATAATTGGGAATCGACCCATTAGTTGATCTGTTCTAGCCCACTTATGTCATCATAGTTGATCGGCTCATTAGTTTGTTCGATCCATTAACATATGCTTAAATTATTTATTTTTTATTTTTTAAAAAAATATATTATATTTAATTTTCTATAAAAGGTATATCTAATACATCTGCAAAATTTGAAGATCATTGTACATAATCCTAACTTTAAATATTCAAATATAATATTTTTATGACTCAAATATCAATTGAGCAATCTTATCATTGTCTCTGGATCTATTAGGTTTGATTGATCACTTCTCAATTCAAGTCTAATACCTATAAACTTAGAATATGTTAACATATAGAGGACCTTTGACTAATGAGTCATCTCAGTTGATTCAATGTCAAAATTATGGATCTCTTTTTATGACTCTCCTCTTGGCAAATGTGACGAGCATGCATTGCAGGAAGGATGAAGGAATTTGTAGGGAGAGGAGGTTCGCCAGGAGTAGCTTTGTCTTCAAGCGACGATGCTTCGTTTCAAAGTGGGGTGGTCCCCTCTATTAGGTAGCCTCCTAACCGTGCCTTTGGGCGACGTCGACAATCATGTACAATAGGCCTACACCGAGGACATTCTGGCTCAACCCCTCTGTTGCTTAAGTTAAAAAAACGAAGAGAGATATTAATAATATAAGTAAAAGAGTAAAGAGTTATTGCCCGTTTACCCCTATTTGGCTTGGGGTTCAACTTTTATACTTAAGCACCTGGTGGCATGGATAGGTGCTCGTGAAAGTCTTCTCCCTTACCTCGTATGGTGGAGGCATTTAAAAAAGATGGCTTGCTAGTATATACCCTAGGGGCTTCACTTAGGGTAGACTATCGGGGTGGCTCCTCCGATCTGACCCCCTTACTCTTTTGGGTTAAACAAGGTGTGGTCCCTCTACCAATCGTTCGAAAGGGAAGGCTCATCAAGTCGAACCATGCCATTAGCCGTTAATGAGGAGGCATGGTCCCCTTCTCGATTATGGTGCTAGGATAAGGTCTTATGGACTTACTTTGGGATGCCAGGACAAGCATCGTGACCTCCTACTAGCGGTTGTGGGGAGCAAGTAGCTCCCATGCTAATGCTTAGGTATTGCTTCCTTGGCTAATGTGGTAAGGAGGGAGCTGGTAGTGCTAGGATTATCCCTATCATTCATCACTCCCCCGAAACAGCATTCTTCGAAGCTTCAAATTGAGGCCTCAAAGGATGTTGTTTTTCCTGCATCCCTATGTGTTTACACGAGTGTTGTTTTGGCGACTGGTTTATTGCTAAGGCTGCGATGGTTGACGGGAAATCTAGTGGGGTGGACCGTACTCTCTTGCTGGGGTGATCTCTGTTTTATCGGTAGACATATGCTATCCTAAGGGACCCTCTGTTCTTTCTCCCTCTCTATCTTCGTTCTCCCTCTCTCTTTTTCTTCGGGAGGTTTTCTTCTCCATTTTTGCCTCCCCCTTTTACACAGGAGGTTGGGTCTTCTTTTGGGCCTGCCCCTTCTTTCACTTCTGAGGGCAATTACTCGATCGCTTGGGTGGGAGTGTAGCTCTGCAATAGTGAGTGTTGGCTTGATCACATAAGCAGGATGATTGGTATCAATCCACCATAGCAACTTCCATCGTAATGGGTCTTGATTCAACCGTTGTGGGTAAGAGAAGGGACCCGTCATGGCAGGTCTTGGCTCGACCATATCAACGAGATATAGCAAGACTTAGCTCAACCGCATCAATGGGAGGAAGGACTTGTCGTGGTAGGTTTTGGCTCGATCGCATGAGCGGGAGGAAGGGACCCATCATGGCAAATCTTGGCTCAATCGCATGAGAAAGAGAAGGGACCCATCATGGCAGGTCTTGGCTTGACCGCATCAACAGGAGAAAGGACCCATCGTGGTGGGTCATAGCTCAATCACATTAGCAAGGACCTATCATGGTGGGTCTTGGCTCAATTGCATCAGTGAGAGGAAGGACCCATTGTGGTGGGTCTTGGCTCGATCGCATCAGCAAGAGAAGGGACCTGTCATGGCGGGTCTTGGCTTAACAGCGTCAGCGAGAGGAAGAGACCCGTCATGACGAGTTTTGGCTCGATAGCATGAGCGGGAGGAAGGGACTCATCGTGGTAGGTCTTGGCTCGACCACATAAGCGGAAGAAGAGACCTATCGTGGCAGGTCTTGGCTTAACCACATTAGTGGGAGTAGGGACCCATTATGGTGGGTCTTCGCTTAACCACGTGGACAAGAGAAGGGACCTATCGTGGTGGATCTTGGCTTGACCGCATGAGTGGAAGAAGGGACCCATCAAGGTGGGTCTTGGCTCGACCACGTCAATGGGAGGAATGAACCCACTATAGTGGGTGGCTAATAGCTGTGGGTGATGCTATGATGAGTGGTGCTATTGTTGTCAGGGTGCCTCGCCCATGGTGCACATCGAGTTGCAACACGCCTTCCTATCCTTGGGATTTGTATCATCGGGATTTGTATCACCTACGACTTTTAATTATAGAGGGGGTTTTCGACTACATTGAAATCTGAACTACTTAGGGAGTTGTGCCCCTTTTTCAAGCCTTACTATCATGCGGTGATTGGACGCACATCTTCTGTGGCGATCGCATCTTGTTGGATTTCACATCGTCTTCGAATAGATTTGTACAAGCATTACCTTATGGAAGATGAGTTGTTTCTAACATCCGCTGAGCTTATTCTAAGGTCTTTGTATGGTTGGGTTTCATCTTGGTATCACCAGCTTTCAAAGCTTCGCTTTGTTGCTGTCCGTTAAGGCTCTTCATGCCCTCTTTGTTAGTTGATATGGATCATTATAGCTCACGGGAGGGTGTCCCTCTATTCCTGTCGAGCTCATAAGAGGTGATTTAGAGAATCCCAATGAGGGTTGACCTAGAGCCATCTATGGAATCTTCCACTGGACCGATCCCATCATAGCGGTCGGCTCTTTCAACAGGTGGGGACATCCCATTGTGGGTCTACCGAAGGCCCAAGCACACTACAAGAAGTGTTCCAGGACTAGGTGGCCCTTCTCTGTAAGAGGAGGGCATGGAGAGCTGCTCCATCCTAATGGAGGTAGGCTTGGAACTTTCAACGTGTCTTGGCCCATCACGACGATTGGGACACAGGTCCCTCTGCCAATTGTGTTCCTAAACCCCCCCTCCCCTCGATGATTTGTACCTTGCATCTTCAACCCCTGGAATACCTTCCTTCCTTTTGAAGACCTATTTGCATCCAACAATTTTCTTACCCGAAAGCGGCTTCATAAGATCCCAAGTTTTATTTTGATGGAGAGATTCAATTTCTTCATTCATCGCAATCAACCACTTAGCGAAATTATCACAAGAAACTGCATCTGAGTATGTAGTAGGCTCACCAACTTCACTTGTTTCTTGTGCAACAAACAATGCATATGCAATCAAATTTGCATATCTTTGTGGTGGTCGAATATCTCTCTGTGGTCTATCTTTGGCTATAAAATATTGCTCTTCCTCTGGATCATCTGCATCAGTAGACTCAGGACCATCTACTGACACTCTTTGAGTAGAAGAGTTCGACTGAAAAGAATCAGAACTACTAATCTCAAGCTCCACTTGCTTTTGTGCACTATTATTTGTACAACTAGTAGATTCCTCTTTGGAAGATAACATAGACAATTCATTCAAAGTAACATATAATCTACAAATTTTAGGGATTTGGGATCAGAACATCATAATCTGTGTCCTTTCACCTCAGAAGCATACCTAAGGAAAATTCATATTTTAGCTCGAGACTCTAATTTTCCTTCATTTACATGCATGTATACTGGATACCCAAAAATTTTTAAATTAGAGTAATCAGTAGAAGTACCTGACCAAACTTCCTCCGGAGTTTTAAAATTAAGTGATGTAGAAGGAGCGCGGTTGACAACGTAACAGGCCATATTAATCGCCTCTGCCCAAAAGTCCTTTGTCAACCCTGCATTTGAGATCATACACCTTGCTCTCTCCAAGAGTGTTATGTTTATATGTTCGGCCACACCATTTTGCTGAGGCGTCATCCTAACAGTGTGATGCCAAATAATTCCTTTATTTTTGTAGAATTCATCAAAGTCACATTCACAAAATTCCATGTCATTATCTATTCGAAGCCGCTTAATCTGTTTACCTGTTTGCTTCTCAATCAAAGCTTTTTATTGTTTAAAGATTAGAAAAACTTTATTTTTATGCTTCAAAAAATAAATCCAAACTTTTCTGGAATAATCGTCAATAAAAGTCAACATATACCTGGCACCACCCTTAGACTAAACACGAGCTGGACCCCAAAGGTCTGAATGAATATAGTCAAGAGTACCTTTCGTTTTGTGAACTATCGGAGAATTGAAGCTGACTCTTTTCTGCTTTTCAAAATTACAGTGTTCATAGAAATCCAATGGCCAAATACTTTGTTCGTAAAGAAGAACCCTTTTGCTCAATATGCTCAAACATTTTTTGCTCATATGACCCAAACGCATATGTCATAATTTGGTGATGTCAGAATCAGATAATGATGATGACAAGACTGCAACCGAGCCTGTGACAGTTTGTGTATTTATACCCAAGAGCCTCCAGGGTACCTAAAGATGAGATTATTTTTAAATCAGGAACATGTCTAACATTAGTGAGCGTCCTCACAATACCATCATGCATTTTAATTCAGATTGTGCCTCTACCAATAACATCACACGCGGTATTATTGCCCATCAAAACAATTCCACCATTACAAGATTCATATGTGGAAAACAAATCTCTATTGAGATACATGTGATAAGAATAATCCGAATCTAAAATCCATTCATTTTTAGACCTCGTCTTATCATCAGTAACAAAGAAAATATTTTCAACATTCTCACTAGCTGCTACACTAGCTTCAGCGGACTCAGTAGTTTTCTCAATAATTTTTCCCTTTAGCTTTAATTTATTTTTTAATTTATAGTAATCAGCCTTAATGTGCCTCATTTTATGATAATATCTACACTCTAAATTTATATGTCTGGATTTAGATCTAGATTTAGATTTGCTATTGTCAAATTTCATTTTATACATTCTACCCCTAACAACCAGACCCTGATTCTCTCTACTTTCCCCGGTGATATCCCTATCTATCTGCTCCTTAGATTTTAGTGCATATTTAATTCCTTGATACAAAATTATTTCTTTTTCATAAATCATAGTATCACGGAAATACTTAAAGGATTGGGGAAGAGAACACAAAAGTAACAAGGTCTTATCCTCGTCATCAATTTTCGCATCTATATTCTCAAAATCCATAACTAAGGAATCAAATTTATCAAGATGTGAGAGTATAGATGTACCTTCAGTCATCCGAAGCATATACAAACTCTGCTTCAAGTAGAGACGATTCTTCACTGTCCTCTTCATATACAAGGCTTTAAGCTTGTCTCACATGCTTTTAGCCGTAGTGTTCGTAGCTACCACCCGTAAAACCTCGTCAGAGAGATTTAGAATAATGCTTGATTAGACCTTCTTATCCATACTCACAAGATCTTCCTTTGACGTATCATCTAGAATGTTCTCAACTTCTTGTAATGTCAAATCAACTCCGTCTTGAACCAAAATGGTCTCCATCTTAAGTTGCCACATTCCAAAGTTGACATTTCTATCGAATTTCTCGACAATGATCTTTGTTATTGTCATCGTTACCAAAAGATCCCGAAACTAGACTCTGATACCAGTTTGTTAGAGCTGATCCCAAGAAATTTACCAAAAGATAATTTAATAACTCAATAAAAATAATAAAGTAAAAAAATAAAAGAGACAAAAATATCATGATTCGGTTAAAAACTACTAAATAAGAAAATAAGAAAAACTCAAAACGTACAATTAAGGGGGAGTTGCCAAACTAACATGACCTCTCATTGCGTAGACTTAATACCTGCTCAAGACCTTGGATTTCCACCAAAGAGTATATACAGCTCTTGCGTAGCCTTAAAACAAATGGCTCGTGAGCAGCTTGATGGTTTGCCCCAAATGAATCGTTCGACATTGGTCACCGTGAAACAGCATCGTCACGTTGCGGTGGTGGTGGTGGTGGTGGTGGTGGTGCAGGTCATGTCGAGCAAGGTGCAAAAGATAGATGGCGCTGCAGTTGATGCAGTGCGGAGAAGAAGGCACACTTGCTCGATAGATGGCGCTGCAGTTGATGCAGTGCGGAGAAGAAGGCACACGAACAAGGGGAACAAAGCAGCTAACACGACAAAGGATCAAGTCATTATGCCGAACACCTGCCAGATTCTTCCGTGTTGGACACAATACCTTTGCAGCTTGACTGACCGGAGTTAGGCGTGCCCGGTGAACGACAATGACGCCTCATCTGTCCCCCACTACCAACCCAAACAAGGATATGACAATGCCTCCGCCATCCAATCACTCACATCCATCGACGCCACATGAACCGCCTTCTCCTCTTCCTCCTACGTTTTCCAACTCGATCATTAGTTTAATGCTTCGTGCTGTCCCTCGTGATGAGGACAGAATTAGGTGCAATGGCCAGTTTAGCTTCAGCTTCAGCTGGCGACTGGTGGTTTGGAGAGACACGTTGAGAGTTCAAAGTACTGGTTTCCTTAAGATGGAGAAAGACAGCAGTCAGAGAGGGAAGTTTGGCAGGTGCAGTCTCTTCTTCTCAGCTTGCGACTTGCCCATGAGTTGGTTTCAGGTGCGAGAAAGCTCATTGTCTGGGGAAGGCTGACATTGTTAAGGTATCACCCTCAGGAATTAGCAGGAAAAGACTGGCCTCATGCAGTGAGGGGTTAATGTTCATCAAGATACCATAAGCTAAGGGCAAGGAGAAACGATCAAAGTGTTCCATCCGATATCAATCTGGCCTACACACCAACACCAACCACATGCAGCAAACAGAGAGGAAGAAAAAGAAGCTTAGAGTTGGTGGTTTCATATGATTTAGCACTAGATATTAATATTTCAGACTGTAGATTTACAGATTGTATACAGATAGATAGATCTGTATCAACATCATGTCCCGTCAACTCTATTTCTGCAAACCCATTAAGGCAAATTAGGCAGTAAGGAAGCATCCCAAGCTTCCAGGGATAATGCAAGAAAATAAAAAGGGGAAGGAAGCCATCCCTTTCAGGTTACAAACCAAAAAGAAACAAACATTCAAATGACCGACTTAATGACAGAGTGCTCCATTCTTATCTCATGAGTTGCTTGTTCTTTTCCTGCCGACTGCTCTCAGCTGGAGAAACAAAGAGGGTGAAGGTGAAGTTACTATATGATTGATGATGGTTACGATAGCAGTATTGGAGTGGACAATTAAAAGAAAAAATAACTTACAGATGATGCAGAAAGATCGGAGCTCTTCAACACACGCAGCCTCTTGGCCATGGAAACAAACATGCTGCAAGTGATTAAAGGTAGAAGCAATATAAGAACATTCAAAAATACAAGCTAGAAAAGCATTATTAGGTTGAGTAACATATATGTGGTGTTTTCAATATGAATCCCCAACAATGATTTTTCTCCCTTTAGAGAGGAAGAAGTACAAAGTGATCACAGGTGAATTATTTCGGATAAAAGAGTTTTTTTCTGTTACTTGACCTTTAAGTTTTTATTTGTTTATATCGGAAGGATAATATTTCAGTTCCAGATTGAAGTGCTAACTCAAAATTTTGAAGTTGCTGAAGAATATTCAGCCATGCCGAAAAGGTAAACAATCACTAGCTTATTTAAACAGAGGTAAGTACTCGTGCAGACAATGAGTTGAATTTGGTGAACTCGATGTCAATCACTACTCACGGAAGACCATTTTAGGATGACAAGACTTACTCCCATGGAACATCACCAACCAGCATCCTGTCCCCTTCATCATCTTCATAAACCAGAGTGTATTCACCACTTCCATCCAATAAGCCGATAAGCACATGCTTTTCTTCAGAGTTCTTCCGTATACTAGGAGCAAGTGGATCCGCTTGAGCTAAATATTGAGCAAGACAAACATCCTCGGGTTAGTATAAGTTGTATGGCAATGGCCGAGAAGACAAACAAAATTGAAATCTGGTTTGTACAAAAGCTTCTGCTGGTAACATGCGAATTGAAAATTTTGACTATAATCGCATGAATATGAAAGGAAACGTATCGAGTTATGATGGTGATACAGCTGCAATATCTTCGGGTAATTGGGAAAGGCATGTAAAATTAAGATGACCAGATAAACTTAACAAAGAAATTTTCAGAGCACCTGCCATAAGGCCTCGGAAGAGTTCATCTACAGCTAAAGAGAGCTTATCGTAGCTATCATAGGCCTTCAGGTCTACTTTTCTTCCGATCGGTATGCCATCCATGTTAATTTTCACAAACAAGCTCTTCCTATCATTCTCGAGCTTTTTTGCAGCCTCTGTGCTCCCATTGTGAGATTCTGCTGATGCCTTAGCGGTGCCAGCAAGATTCATTCTGAATGATCGAACAGGAGGCCAACCAACAACAGGTGTAGCGGCAGCTCTGCTTTCATAGAGACAGACCGTTACAAAAGAATTTTTCCGACAATAATAACATAGTACTAACCATGAAGTGCTTTGACAACAAGAGCACACGCAAGTTTGACCATCGAAACAATTAATAAAAAAGTTGACAGCTAATTAACAATGAGGTAGAAAGTTGCCTGAAAATAAAGAAAACCTAGAGGTATGCAACTGTGCAATCTAAAGTGATAAACAGGGGAAAAAGATATTGTGAAAATCCCACACAAAATATATCATATACCTAAAATCACACACAGAAATCATATCACCAGCCACCGAAGGTAGTGAACAAGTCATACAGCACTTTTAGATTTTCTGGTTCATGCACAAAATGAAGGAAAACAACTTCTACATACACAGTAACAAGAACAGAAAATTAATTTCTGGATTAATCTTCCTATTTTTTCTTCTATTAAGAACTAAAACGATCGCAAATATGAAGCAAAAGAAGTGAACCACGGTGTCAATCTTGCGGAAATATCGCAAGTTTTCACAGAATACAAATGAAAGATTTTTTCTCCAATTCATATATATTTACATTGCAGTTTAACAAGACAATTTAGATTCCTAAGTATATTTTGCCTGTTAATAAGCTCCACCTTGCGGCAGATAGACAACAAGTCGGTCACATACAACAGGATATATACCATATTACAACAAGTCAGTGACATAACGAAAGCTTCTTCTAGCAGATGTTGGAGAGAACAATGTTCATGCATTAGGTAAACAACTATGAACAATAACCAAATTCCTAACATTACAAATCAAAACAGTCAAACCATCAAGCTTCAAGTCCACAAGTTTGTGACAAGAATAAGCAAACAAGAAATAGATTTGCACCTAACCACATAAAAATGGAAAATAGAACCTAGTGTACAGAGGAACAAGCAGGAGTTGGAGGCCAACATCAAGAGTAGAACAGAAACATAAAAGAGGAGATAGAAACCAACATAAATTTCCTTTGCAAGAGAGGAGATCAACATGGAAATTGCAGTAGGATATGATTACTAACCGTGATTGAGAGGCGGTGTGTGCTACTGCGGCATTCTTGGTGGAAGATGTATGTGCCGCATGAGGACCACACCCCTTCCCCTCGAGGCTCTGCTGCTCTGCGCTCCCACTTGTCTTCTGTAATGATTCCTTTCCTTTAGCCTGCAGCTGGAGAAACCCAAGCTGTTGCTGCTGCAGCTGCTGCTGTTGGAAAGCTGAAGGAAGAGACAAACAAATGGTCAAGAACTCATGGAATATGGGAAGAAGATTACGGGTACAGAATTAAACTCATGTTATCGATCAAAATACCTTCTGTTTTATGTTCGACTTGAACCAAGAAGCCTCTTTTGGTGCCAGAGGAAGCATTAACGTTGGTGCTCTTGCGGACCTTGGAGATGCGATCCAGAGACAGAGCAGACTCGACCGGGTGTTCTCTCTTCTCCTGCCCAGCTGACCAATCTTCTCCTCCAGGGAGGCCGAGGCGCAGTTCCAGCTTTTTCTCCTCCGCAGCGGCATAGCTGCCCCACTCTCTCCCATTGGGAATGAGGTCGAGCAACCGAGGCCGGCCTTCTCCTCGTGTAAATTCTTCCTCCATGCCTTTTCTTTTCCACCAGGAGAACAAGAAAGGAAGCCGAACAGATGAAAAAGATCACGCTTTTATCCTTGTGCGACCTCCTCCGCAGGGGAGAAAGAACGAGGAGCTTTAACGAGAGCGGTAACAGCAAAAGATCCAGAAAGATCACAAGAACGCAAAGAAACCGAGAAGAATTCTGAGGCCTCCAACAGATCAACAGAAGCCTTCTCAAACGACAAGGCAAAAAAGCACTGAAACGGAACAGGGACGAGTGCTCTTCCTTTTGCTTTCCCGCTCACCAACGCTTGCTCAATCTCCCAGGAACCCCAACCTCAAGCCACAAGATCTTAAACCCGCATGTGAAACCACCATTATTAACCATCCAAATCCTCGAAATGAGATATTGTTGACAGGGAGAGAAGAAAGGCCTCCTCCTTTTTGATCTCTCTCTCTCTCTCTCTGATCACTACTATGCTCTGTTCGCCGTGCACTCTGTTTCCTTTTGCTTGCCTTTCTTTCTCTCTTTCCGCCTTCGCACTGTGCGGGATCAGAAAGGGAATGAGAACAGCGGAACAGCAACAGATTCCATGGCTGGAACGAGGCCGGAAAAGGGAATGAGAGCGTCGCTCACGCAAGGTCGGACAGCGGGAGTAAGGCGTGCTCAGACGACAACAGCACGCCTACCGAAGCCGCCCACGGCAGGGAGAGAGACAGAGATGTGCGTGGCGTGGCGAGTGTGTCGCAGTGTCGACTTCCCACTCCTCCCTCTCCCTCCTCATCCCTCTTTATTGAAGGAATCAAAAGGAGCTTTAGAGCTGCATTAATCATGCCTCATAAAACTAGGCTTAACCAGAGCTTATCATGTAATTTGACCCTCTCTGACGGATGACTGTGAAGTCGTGAACGGACATACGCACAGCTGACGGACCGCCAATATCTTAATCGGTCTTTAACGTTTAATGCACCCTCAAGTCGGAGATGACGAAGCCCGGAAGAGATAAACCTAAGCTCTCCAGTGTTACGTGGGTTTTTAGTGGGCGGCAGACAAGCAGTGAGACGTGAATATTCTTCGGAGAAGGAAGGGTACTTCCGGTACCACGTTGCTTTTAGGAGCAGCCCAATGAAACACCGAGGATTAAAGTGGGAGGGGAATAGGAATTCCTCCCTGCCGTTCAACATCATGTTCGTAGCTTTGTTTCCTGACCACCTCCCTGGGAAAAGATGGTGGAAGGTAGCAGAATATAAGCTCTTTTCTTATCCCAGTGCTGGGCTCAAGAAAGTTCTTCTTCTAATGGCTGAATTGCCCTCGAGTACGAGCACGGAGTGGATGATGTTGATCAACTACGAAGCTTCAAAACAATCTCGTTAAGTATGTTGATCGAATCATAAGACCAGTCGGCGGAGTCGGAAATCAGATCTATTGGATGTTCTACCGCATGGGGAATCCATCCACCACAAGCCTTTGATGTCCCTGTCCACGACAAATCTGGTCGACGAACGCCTCCTTTTTAGGTTGGAAACCTGCTTTACTCATTTTCTGCAAACTTTTCTGCGGCCATCGTTCTGCACAAGTCACCGGCTGAATTCATCAAACAGTTCCCATTTCGGATTTGCTGGCCAACTCTGCCAGGCGTGTTTGCGCAACAACAAACTCACTCGAAGAAGACGAAGGGTCGATGAACCCATCCGTCTCACGTGATCAGGTTGAAGCTTCACGTTGACACTTCTGCCTCTTGACGTTACATCTCTTGTTAGATATTGGCACGTAATGACACGACCATTTTAGTAAGTATCCGAGGAGTTTGCATCGCGGTTTCTCAAGTCAAAGAAGAGTCGGCGTGCGCTCCTCACCCTCCGCTGGCTGTTACATCGGTGATCCTGAGAGGGAAGACGATGGAGACCACACGTGCATGGCTCGACGTCGATCTCGAATCGGATCTGAACCCTTCGTTCTCCGGTCGACAGAGATCTTGACCGTGCATTCATGATAACGCACCCGGGACGGAGACGAGAAGGCGAGAATGACTGATCCCCGCCGCCTGCTCTGACCTTGGTCGGTCGACGTCGACGCCCGGCCCCGACGACCTCCTCCTCCTCCTCCTCCCTCGCCCCCTCTGCGGTCAAACCTGGTGAGTCATGCGATGGGAGCTCGAAACGTGCGTCGATTCCCCGCGGGGCCCGCGCGCGCCGAACAATGGCCCCCCCCCGGAGATCGTAATCCCGCGTGTCGCCTTCGGGCCGCGCGCACTCCTCCCCGACGAGAAGATTCCGCGCATGAAGTCGCTGTTCGCCGTTCATCATCGACAACTACTGCAACACGAGAAGCTATATTCCTCATGGAGTCTCTGCTGTTGCAGAAAGCTTTTCTTCCTTTTGTCGATGCTGATCAAGGTTAACAGCTACTACAGGATAACGAGTTTGGTGGCCACATGAAATCCCAGCGAGCATGGAACGAGGTAGAAATACCTCGCTAGCCGTATGTCATACTCCACACAGCCGTATGGATTCAGCATTCCTCCCCGTGTCCGGTGGATGCTCGAAGGCCACAAAGAAAATGGAGTCATGGGGTCATCTGTCATCCGTTACGCATAGCATTCACTTTCGAAGGTCTTCACGATGATGATGTTGAGGTACTCCACTGGTAAAGTTGCGCTTCCATTTCCATGGATGGGATGAGGAGGAATCGAATGATTGAGATAGCAACCGAGTTGAATTGCTGGCAATGGGTCCCTGCATTAGCAGTCGAGTGGAGTGCATAGGCATCACCTTCGTCGGCTTAGGGTTTGGTTCCACATATATGAACGGGGTCCTCATGTACGGTTTGGACGTGCATGCAAAGTTTATGTTCTTATGAAAGACAGTCGAAAATATGTTATGAGATTAAGCAGATGAAGTTTGTAGTCAGCAGTCACCGATCTGCACTGAGAGGAGAAGTTGGGTAGGTAAATCGACAATGCCACGGCCATGTTCTGGGCTTCTTCTTTTCTTCCATAAAGAGAAGAAAGAACCTGAGAACGCTTTCTCTGCGTGTGAGAGAGAGAGAGAATGGGGTGGCCGATATCATGGCCACTTTGCGACCACTTTATCTCTCTCATTGCAGAGAAACTTCGAAGTCCCACTCGATGATAACAAGATCCTGCAGCCATCCTCAGCCATCATGATGACCTCCCAATCCATGATGACCACCAACAGGCGTCAAAGCCAAATCCATGCTTTCGTATGGACCACCGGCGCCACATAGCCTGAACAAAACGGAAACAAGAACAAACTACAAGATGCATGTCAGCGTCTCATCTCTTTCGTGGCAATGGGTTTGCGAGGGAGGCTGCTGCGCTTGTGGCGTCGTCGCGTGCTCTTTTGGAGGGATAACACAGCACGTTTTAAAGGAAAAGGTGGGTGAGAGCGGTTCAATGAACGCATGTAGGGTTTTGTTCTTCCGTCCTGTTTCGGGGGTCCCCTTCGTGGCCGCTCGCCATGAGAAGATATGGTTCACACTCACAGCTCCCCTTCTCTCCACACCTGCAAAAGCAGAGCCCCATATGTCAATGATCAAGAACATCACACACACCCTGCCAAGACTCCACGAATGACATCTCTGAAATGGACCCTTTTACCTTTGGCCTCACATCTCTCTCTCTCTCTCTCTCTGCAGAATTTTACTTTAGAACACTCATTGTGCCACAGTCTTTTATCACATAGATAAAACACTTACCATAGGAGAGAGACTATTAAGTAAATCACCTTAATATCAGTATATGTATCTCTTGGTGTTCTTTCCATAATATTGTTGACAAAATATAACTTTATATTACTAGAAAAATAGTAGGGCCATAATTTTCAAATTTATTTTACAGATCTCAATAACGATAAAATATAACACGAATTGAATTTTTAAGCTTTTGAATTGGATTAGTATCGATATGAAATTATTTACTTATTTATAGGGTTCGAAGAGAATACCATATATTTTTAACTTCTAATTGATAAAATTTGAAAGTTAAAGAACATAATAATTGATAAAAAAATTTATTGGATTATTATATATCAATGATGATCATACTATTTTAAGATGATATCAAAACGATAAATTCAAGTTTCGCATGTTAAGTCTACGCATAAGCGTCGAAAATATAGATAATGTGGAAGAAGCTTTCGGTATAATAAAAAAAAAATAAAGATAAATAAATTAGAGAATATATATCATGATCCACTTACACTTGCAACTTTATTTGATCCATCAGGTGTGCAGTGGACAATGCAATGAATGACAAGTTAGAGAATATATGTAGATATCATGACCCACTCTACCACTCTGGTTTGATCCAGCAGGTGTGATTGCTTCTTTTCACCCCTCCATGCTTGCATGAATTGGATGATGCAAGAATCATTTGTCTAATGAAAGGGCCTATGTTGCTTGGCTAACACAAAGCCCTCAGCAACCCCACCTTGTCCATCCTTTCCCTGGAATGGATATAAACAAGTGGTAGGTAGCATCTAATGGTGTATGTTTAGCTCATCAGAGAGCGTCAAGTGTCCCATGCGGAGAGATGCTTTACCAAAGCAAAGATGGTTCCTTTGCACACCAACAGCTAACACAAGATTTGATTTGTTGTGATGTCCATCATGTTCGTGGCCCCACTTTTCTCCCTCCTCCTCCTTTTATTGCTTTCATTCCCTCGGCAGCTCATCAAAGAATGAGAGGAATTTATGCAGACAAAAAGGAGTACAAACCTTTACTGGTCCTCTTCACCTTTTACCCACTCTCTCTCTCTCTCTCTCTGTGTGCAAACAAGCGAGGCGGAATAGCGGCAGCCATGGCGCTTTGTCATCATCTCCAAATCAGCCATGGTGGTGAAAGAGAAGAGACTTTGTGAGGACTCCATCAGCAGCAGAAAGAAGAACGGTGTAGGATCTCCACTTTGAGCTGTCTCCATATGCTGCCGATATCAGCTTGTTAGGTAGTACGCGTGTGTCTAACTCGGCAACTTTGATTCTGCTTCTTTGTAGGTAAAGTGCTTCGATTGATGTCAGTAAAATAAGCTTAAATTGCTCCAACCAGATAACTTTAAGTATCCATCCCTGAATCGGACGGGGACGTCTCCATCCAACCTCGTAAACAAATCTAGCAGAGAAGCCACCATTATCTGCACTTCGATAACAAAGCAGCAGATGGCCAATTCTTGGCCTGGCTTTATTGTTGGAACATGTGCTTGACAGTGATTTCATTACCATTAAACCGAGGATACGTATCTGCAGAAATGGCAGGGTTTATGCTCGGATCCACCTCAATTTTCTAGTACGTTCGATCTCACAACCTGTCCGTGAACAGATGATATGCACGAAGAAGAGGCATGGCGAGCTCGAAGAGGATGATGTTACACAACCCAGGAGCATGAAAAGATGGAAAAGATGGTTAAGGTAGACCATCTTTTGTAGGGTTTAGGGTGCAGATGACCGACAAAAGAAGCACTATATCCATACAGTGATACTGATTGCCCGGCTCGAGAAAGTTGCACATCCTCGCAGCTCGAAGCACTGCCAAAGGGAATTTTCTGTGCCAATCCTGTGGCACAGTTGATGTCAGATTTGTGTTTCCACTGTGGATAGATATATCATCGTCCCCAGCCACACCCCGGTTTCATGATGATATGAAGGTAAGGTGGGCTGCTATGAGCAGTCTCCACCATGAACGTTATGGAAACAGAGGTTTTTTGATGGAGCAGAACCACTTGAACCCAATGCTGTTGCCATGTTTACATGAAACAATGATTGTTGAATCCGAGTCATCGAGGTAGATCAACAAGACCATAATCACATCACTGCTGAAGCTTTCGAGCTATTTCGAATCAATATCACTACATAAGTTGAAAGCTTAAGTTGACTTACAAACAATGAGTTTTGATGTCTTCATTTTATAATTTTTTGATAACCACAGTATGCTACAAGTCTTTGATCTTTCAACAGACCGGAAAAATCATGAAAACTCAATACATATCACCACCAGTTGATCAATCAAGCCTACCCAAGGAAGAACAGGATATAATCAAACTCCTAAATTTAAATTATACCGATGGACATGGTGCGGAAAGCTTGATGACAAGGAACTGATGATGAACAAGAACATCCTAAGAAAGCACAAAACTTGCAATGTTTCTGAACTCCAGACCTTTGGAGAAAAATCTCACAACTCTAATTTAAGAGAACATAAATGTAGAGCACGTAATGAATGTCCATTTGCTATCCCAAGCCAAAAATTGAAGTGAACGATAAGTCTGAAATATGGAGGACCTGCTTCATTTCTTCTTTCCTGCCTTCGCAGCATCGCCAGCCTTTGTCTGGGCAAGACAAAATGAAGAGTAAGCATTTTTCTAGTGCATCAAAATCAGCTCAAGAACAATTGGCAAAAAGAACAAGACAGTCATTTGCTATCCAAATATAAACAAGCACAAATCCGTTTGCTTTGGTTAAATTGTGAAGATGTTTAGCTCACCTTCTTGACTCCGCGAACTTTCTTTGCCCTGTTCTTCCTTTCTTTCATCTGTTTTCTTGATTTCTCAACCTTTGTGGCAAGCCCATTCTGCCAAAGAAAATGGAGATCAGTAACAACCTTTTGTCCAAAGACACTAGTGTCCCAGCATATCATTTGATTCAGCGGTGCATATTTCCAAGCAAGAGTCTGTGATAGCTACCAAAAGCATAAGGTTGTTTGCAATATCCTAAAGTTGTAGGTGTACATTAGATCCGACATATCAGGTCTGAGTTATCCCATCTTCAGTTAATATGATCCATGCATCTAATGGTGATGCATGCAATCACTAGGTGCATCCAGTCGTGCCTCGATGCTAACAGTACTTGTTGCTAAAAAAAGTTCTCGGTCCCTACACTCGAAAGGAATTAGCAAGTCTTCATGATTATCTAATTAAATAATTGACATAAAAGATGCAGTTATTCTTTTGTTCATTCATGACAGACCACAAAGTTATACAAATGATATTCAAGGTTAATAACATTTATCAATCATGTAGTTATTCACAGTAATTGTATATCTTGTACAATGGAGTTCAAGTTACCTGTGAGATTCCTACTCGTCATTTATCAATCATGTAGTTGTTCGCGTTCAAGTGACCAATTAGATTCCCACTTGACAGTTACTACAGAAAAAATTTAACATGAAGGGATGCAACGCAACCCCTTCCGTCACTGTCCCTTTGGACCTTCACTTTCTGTTGTTTCTCTATCCAATTTCTGGTATTTCATCCCCAAGCTCCGATTTCCTGTCAGATGTTTACTCCCTGCAACTTCTTTTCAACCGTAGTCTCTTTTGCTATTAGTTTTGGTTGTTTCTCCGTTTGTTTTCTGTTGGTTGTTTCTCCGTTTGTTTTCTGACATTTCGTCTCCAAACCTAGATTTTCTTTCAAAATAATTTGTTCCTACACCTTACTTGTACTGGTACGGCACAGCAGAAGTATGTTTTGCTATTAGTTTTCTCAACCACAACCTCCATATCTGCGTAAGTAATGATAATACAGATGTATAAATCCATTTGTAGCTTGAGAGTAACTGATCAGATCCTGATAATATAGATGTATAAAGCCATTTGTAGCTTGAAGGTAATTGATCAGCTCCTGAAATTTTGTATCATATAACAGCCTCAAACGACCCTGGGATACCAACGGCCGAATCAACAGCCTCCACCCCCTTACTTCTTTCGGAGTATAATTCTAATTAAAAAATCACAAAGCATAGAAAGTAAAAATTGACCCAGAAATTTAAGATTTAATTAACATGACGTAGTGTGGAAGCAAACTTTCTGATGCGACAGCATAAACTTCATTATGATTGTATTAGTGACAGTTGACAAATTAACTAATTCAACAAAAACTGAGACAGTTGAAGATGACATCTCCTCTTAATTGCATAGTTTAGTAGACAGATCAGATTCCACAAATACAAGCAAGAAACAGTGAAAACCACAATACAAGGCAAACACAATGGTCCCCACAACCAGGCAGTACAAGGCTGAAAGAGATCTTTCGGACCAAAATTTTGTACTTCAGAAATGATGAATCCATTGAGCAGGAGCACTAATTTGTTGTACTTAAATCCGAAGGATAGATTGGTGATTACTGAAATCAAGCAAAAATGATTCATCCAGCCACATTATGCTAGTTGACTCATCTTATCAAGAGATGATTAATGCCCTAATTGCAATTATAACTAGAAGAACAAGATTTATAAGTTTCAACCCATGGCACTGTGCGAGTGCATCGCAAGCTTGGATTACTGCTTATAGATGGTTGAAAGAATGGCCATATACCTCGTCAAAGATAAAAGAACCAACAAAAGATCAGACCCACAGGGAATGTTTATTGCTAATCTTGAACCAAGCATTGTCATTTAACTATACACTGGATTTATATGAAAAGGATGAAACAGTTTATGCAATCAAATTCTTCAATTGGACTAAAAGAACAGGGGTTTAAGAAGCTGATCATTCCATTATAGCCAAATATGGCAAAAGGTAGCTGAGAGGCTTGCGATAGAGAGTGCTTCATAAGGCACAACAAGCTGCCACTCCAATGGAAGACAAGCTGAATGAGAATAAAGAAAAGCAAGTGGAAGGCCATGTTTTAGTCTCAAGTTAATAATACTGCGGTCAGGATACAAGGATCACTCCAAGAAATCCTATAAAAAGATCCAAGAGGATGCAACAGAAAAATAAATGTCCTGCTTAGGGGATAAACATGTGAAAGACTTGTTAAACAGAAAGCATGCTCCTAACACAATAGAAACAAGGTGAGATAAAAGGTGCATTTTAATTTAATAAAATAAGAAGAAGATGGACAAACTTTGTGCAGATAACTTGTAAACTTAAAAGGCAGAGAAAGGAAAGTTAGATAAAGAAATCAACTTTGCACCAAATAAAGAGCAGGAGATAAATGACAAAGTTACCATCTCGGCTCAGCTGAGTTTGATTGCTTATATTCCCTAGGTATTGATCAATCCTAATATAATCACAATTAAACTTCATAGGAGTATAGTGGATTTCAGTATATTTAGAGCCGAACCCAAGCAATAACAACAGATTTTAAACTGTGACTGATATATAAACAAATTCTGGAACATCCTGCCCAACCTAGCTTGGTTCTGAAATTCCATAATGAGATTTCAATTTAATTGACCTTATGCCCTGCAACAATTTAAAGCTTATGCCTATAAAAGGTCTGAATAAATATCTAACAGGATCCATGTTTAGTTAAGGCTTCGGTTCATTCATAGAAACAGTTAGGTTAAGGTTTTCATCATCATAGTCAAGTAACAGGCCAGTCATCTACGGCATCTTGTAAAATTTTCCAGGTCATCATAGTCGATGTTCCTTTAAATTTTGTTGGCCCAAAAATATTTATTTGGTTCTTAATAAAATTATACCATTTCCTGGTGGTCAGTTGATGTGACTAGAAAAAGGATCAGGCTGTCATCATAAGACCTGTTTAATGCCACTTATGAATCTCTTATTCAACTTTCCCATGCAAATGAACATAATTCCTTTTTTTTATCAAGAGCTATCAAAACAGCGCCAGATGATGCCTGATTGCAAGTTTCTACCACGATGACTTTAGCAATTTCAAAACCAGTTAACATCCAAGAACAAATTTTGATACAATGCAACAAGACCAAAGAACACATATCAGGCGTTACCGACTAACGTAAAAGTGAAAATTAAACTGCAGAACGAAAAGATCACGATAGCATTGGATCAAGCAAGCACTAGCAAAAGAAGGGACGGTAGCTGGTATGAATGCATACCCTGATGAGCCGGTACTTGGGCTCATACTTCTTTGCATTCTCCACCGAATCATAGATCAAGCCAAATCCGGTCGACTTCCCTCCTCCGAAGTGCGTTCTGAACTTAAACACGAAGATCGTGTTCAGATCCCTCACCTCGTATAGATTCGCCAGCTTCTCCTTCAGTTCCGCCTTCGCCACAACCGAATCACACAAACAGTAGAAACCTAACTCAGATATCCATATAGAGCAACAACAAACAAACAAACAAATGCAACCAATCCCAAAACCCAAAGGCACGCGAACCGACCTTCGAGACATTGGCTCTTCCCGGGTGAAGCACATCAATGACCTAGAAGAGAATACATACAGAACCATAAAAAAAAAATCCTTTTTTTTCCTCCTTTTACATCAAAACGCACTCTGAGGAGAACAAGAAAGAGTTCAAAAACTAACGAATTGCTTCCTGGAGAGGAGACGATTAGTCATAAACTTCCTGGTCCGGATCGTGACCGCCTTAGCATCCGCCATTCTCGTTTCCTTCTTCCCTAAGAAAGAGGCGGCCACCGACGCTGGCAAGCAGGAGAGAGAGGGAGGGAAGCGGCAGGTGTTCGCGAACGGTATATCTAAACCCTAACCCTAGCCATCGGCCGTTCTTGATATGGGCTTTCGTTGTGGATCGGCCCAACAAGATTATAAATGGGCTACGAACCGACATCATTCGATTTGGAAAGAATGGATCGGATCGTTATTTGGGCTATCGGATCTTAAATTCGAGAGGTATCCAATTTGGCGTGGAGAATCTCTCAGTAAAATAGCACGTGAAATCAAGCGTGAAGGTTTCGCATCATTACATAAATTCTTTATCCTAAAATATTTGGGTATATTTGGTATCAAAGATAGATGACTATAGGGTTTGCAATATCGTACCGTATCGGTATTTCAATCTGGGCTCGGTACCGGTACGGTACGGTATACCGAGCGGTACACTCATCGTACTGGTAACCGATAACCGGTAACCGATGGTCCGCGTACCAACTGTTAGGATCGAGAGCACTAAGAGGGGGGGGTGAATTAGTGCAGCGGAAATCTTTCAGCGATTAAAAACGAAAGCTGCGTTCGTTCGATAAAAACTATTTTGATGCAAAAGCCGATTCTAAGATTATTTATGATTAAGTGCAGTTTACGTCTAAACACAGTTTGCGTCTAAACGCAGTTTGCGTCTAAATGCATATTGCGTCTAAGCTCAGATTGCATCTAAGCGCAGTTTGCGTCTAAGCGCAGTTTGCGTCTAAACACAGTTTGCGTCTAAGCGCAGTTTACGTCTAAGCTCAGATTGTGTAAATCACTTGTTTAGATCAAAAGCAGTTTAAGCAGAAGTATAAAGACAGTGTGCTGCTATTGTACAGCTCAAAAAGTAATCTGCAAAAAGCAGATTTACGTCTAAACGCAGATTTACGTCTGAACTTTGAAACTCGTTTGTAGACTCGCAGAAGGCAGTATGCAGTTGAAATCAAGACGTAAACGTAAACTGAAATATGATGATTGTACGAGGAAAGCCGATTTACGTCTAAATGCAGTTTTACGTCTAAATGCAGATTTTCGTCTAAACCTTGAAACTCGTTCGTAAAATTGCAGAAGACAGTTTGCAGTTATAAATAGAATCAAAACGTAAATGTAAACTGCAAAGAAACTAGTTCGTAAAAGCGCAGAAGACAGTTTGCAGTTACAAAACGTAATCGTAAACTGTAATGTATGAAAACACTGATTTACGTCTGAATGCAGATTCGGAAAGATCAGCACTTAGAAACTTGTTTGTAAAGGCGCAGAGAGCAGTAGCTATGTAGGAGGTTTGCAGTAATGATAAAGTGCTCAAAATAAACGCAAACCAGAGATTTAGAGTGGTTCGGTCAGTCTTGACCTACTCCACTTTTGGCTTCCTCCACCGACGAGGTCACCGACGTCAACTAGAGGCCTTCCTTCAATAGGCGAAGGCCAACTACCCTTTTACAGATTCACTCCTTTTGATGGGCTCAGGAGACAACCCTTACAGGACCTTTCTCTCCTCTCTTTACAACTCAAGACTTGAAGAACAGAAAGATGAGAACTTTAGGACTTTACACAAATTTGAGCTCTTAGAATCACAGAAGAGATCAAGAATTCGGTGTAGGTCTGTATCTTTTCAGTGCTGAATGGGTGGGGTATTTATAGGCCCCTACCTAATTCAAATTTGGAGCTCAAAACGATCAAATCCCGGAATTCCGGGACCAGGCGGTTGCACTTCCTGACTGGAGAGGTTGCACCGCCTGGCAGAGCTCGAAGACTGAGCCTCTGGGCGGTGCTACCTCTGTTAGGGGCGGTTGCACCTCTCTGCCAAAGCTCGAAGACCGAGCTCAGGCGGTTGCACCGCCTGACTGGAGAGGTTGCACCGCCTAGCAGAGCTCAAAACTTGAGCTCTGGCGGTGCTACCTCCTGACAGAGGAGGTTGCACCGCCCAGTCTAGCTCGAAGACTGAGCCCTGGGCGGTTGCACCTCTTGGTTGGGGCGGTTGCACCTCCTGGTGCAATCAGGGTCCGAATGGTTAGCTCCATTCGGCCCAATTTCAGTCTTTCAGGGGCCCAATTGCCCCAAGATTAAGCTAATGGGATCACCTCCCATTTTCCAACTTAATCAACGTGCTAACTACGATTAGATCTAAGACAATTTCTGCAGCTTTGCTTCGGTGTGTCAATCGCTTCTTCCGGCGAGTTTCCGGCGAACTTCCGTCGATCATCCGATGAACCCTCGGTGATGCTCCTGCGGACTTCCGGCAAACTCCTGGACTTTGCGACGATCCATTTGGCGAGTTCCGACGAGCTTCGCTTGGCAAGCTTCTGGACTTCTCGGATCTGTTCTTGCAGAACCTCCGACGACCGTCCGAACTTCCGTCGAACTCTCGAACTCCCAACGTGATCATGAACTTGACTCCGGCGCAACTCCTGCTGCTTGTCTAACTTTCATCGTAGTTAATCCTGCACACTTATCTCAACACATAGATTAGACAACAAATGACAATTGACTTCATCATCAAAATCCGAGATTCAACAATCTCCCCCTTTTTGATGATGACAATCAATTGATAATGGAGTTATCCTTAACTCCCCCTGTCTATATGCCATAGTTGAGATAAGTCAACCTTGAATTCAAGACCTAAGAATTCAAGTGACGTATTGATAAGTTAGATCAGTTAAACTTATCAATACTCCCATCATGATACTCATCATGATGTATCTCTTCAAGGATGATGTCAAGGCTTGACATACATCATCAAGTTTGTATGATTGTGTTTGTAACTATTTATCATGTAGTTTGAACATTATCATATAAAGCTGTGAAGCACTATTACATGATGCACACATTAGCAAGTTTTGCATTTTCTTCACATGATAAGATATCAACTTAGGGCATAATGCAAACTTTAGCACATGTTCATATATCTCTTGGTGATGCAAGGATGGCATAATCATAGCAGTGTTTATAGCATCACTCATAGTATTTCTAATCATAGCAGTGTGTATCAATTCATATATCTCCCCCTTTGTCATCAACAAAAAGCATAGTAATTATGATACCAGGAAAATAATAATAGCAAGCTTATAGAGGAATTTTACATAGATTGCTTTAAATACTTCTTCCCCATTTTGTTATAATCCATTGTCTATGTAAAGATTTTGCAGGATGGAATACATACACATGAATCACTTCATCAAATCTATTTCAGAAACTTATTTTTCATGAAAGTGTACGAGAAAATCTGTTTTATAGCATTCGAATAAATAAGATGCATTCGGACAAGATTTTGTTGCAGATTTTCACATATAATCATAGAAACATGGCAATCAAGTGATTTGATCATTCAATATAGTCCGAAAAATAATTTTAACAAATTTATCTATTCTGACACATCAACATTCCTAATTCTCTTCGAATGAAATCAAAGCACAAGGTTTTCAAAACTTTTAGTTTCAAAGCACAACATTCTTAATTTGGACACATCACAAACAGTAATGATACCATAAAAATCTGAGATAACTTTTACCACAAGGCGCAAGATATATGTTTACCACGATAGATGTTTACAGCCAGCACATCAGAAGTGAGCAACATAAGAAGTTTACAACAACAACAGGTGTTCAACAAGTTCATTGATGAGGTGGAAAATTAAAGTGCCTAAACAAGGAGTCAAATTGACTATGAATTTGCTGCAGCTCAGATAGGATTTGATCTTGTCGTTGTTCAATCCGTTCTTGTCTCTGTTCGAATCGATCCATTCGAATCCCAATTTCTTCGATGGATGTATGAGTTTGCTCAACTGGATGTGTTTCCTCAAAGGGAAGGGTCGGAGGAGATTGGGTACCCCTAAATACTGGTGTTTCCGGTTCTGGTTCAGGTTGAGGGTGATCAGTCCTTCTAGGGATTCTAACCCAGTTACCGTTTCTATAGTAACATCTTAGTCGGTGAAGTAGATTTTTGTTTATTATGCTGAATCTATCTACTTTCATTACTTCTTCTTCTGGTGGTATTAGAATGTCGTAAGCTTTCATTATTCTTGTGATTATACCACCATATGGGAGCATCATATCTTTCTTAGATAATTCTAACATGTTTTGTTGGATAAGATAACCAAGACAGATGTCATGTCCCTTCATGATTAAGTACATAGTTCCTAATTCTAATTGACTTACTTCATCATGATGGTATTGTTTAGGAAGAATTATACTAGTCATGATATGATGAAGTATCTTAGTGTTCAAAGGCAGTAGATGTTCACAACTTTTAGGAACCAATGCTATGTTAGGATTGGCAAAGATTGTTCCTAAGGCTTCAACATAGGATGTTCCAATACTTTCATCATCCCATGATCCTTTAAAGTAAAGTCCTATGCTTTTTATGGGAATGCCTATCATATCACAAATGAACCTATCAGTGATTGAGATGTGTTGTCCTAAAAGATAGGTGGACATCCTTTCTTCATCATCTATTTGTATGTTATTGTAAAATAATCTAACTAGCCTAGGATAGATGGGTTCGTTAATCTGCAAGATTGGAAGTAGATCTAGGTTTGCAAACCATTGGATAGTCTCTAAGTCTCTTAGTTCATTTAGATCTACGTATTTTCCCTTATTGATACTTCTAAGTTCGAAAGAGGGAAATTTTTCAGCATGGTTTTTTGAATCGAAAAGGGTGAAATCAAACTCTTCTACTAATCTCCTCTTTCCCTTGTCCCTTGAGGATCTTCTAGATCCCATAACTACTGCTGTTTAGAGGGATGATGATGAGCAAGAGTAAATGAAGAACAAAACAGAATTTAAGGGCTTCTTAGATAGTACCTTTGTGAAATCTTCAAGAGAATGAAGGATTCTTGATGTTTTGCTCCGAAATGGGAGGTATTTGGAAAGCTTAGAGGAGTGAAATGAGAATGGAGGAGACTTGGAAGAGTAGAGGAGGAAATGGGAGTGAGTTGGGGTCGGTTCCACCGCCGGCCCTAGCGTGGGTTTAAAAAGGCAGAGTTGCGGGCGGTTGCACCTCTGGCTGGAGCGGTGCAACCGCTGGCAACCCGTGGTAGCTGGAGGTGCCACCGCCAGCTGGAGAGGTGCCACCGCCTGTAGCCAGTGAGCACCTAATGTGATTTGATCGGGGAGCCTTTGCCTTGAGGAGAGTTTTTCATTTCAGAGCAATTAACGTTTCTTACGTGATTTCGTATGAATTTTTATTTAAGGAAGAAGCTCTTGTACGATCAAGATAGATCTTTTAACGTGCGTATGTCGTACGTATGTTGATAGTTTGTTTGGTATCCCTTTTAAGATCATGACATATTTAGTTTCTTCATTATACAAGAATTAATTCGTAGATGATAGAGTTGACGGGTTCGAAGATCAAGGGGATATATGAATTTGGGAATCATATGTTTCTAATAAGGTTGTATCCAAATCGCATTTGTGATTTCATAACTTCCACTTGTTATTTAAGCGTTGCGAGTTCCTTTTTGACTCTTGGTTTATGATTATCGAGAATCAAGGAGCAGAATATTATTTCTTGCTCCAGCCTAAAATTTTAATGTTTTTATAGGAAGGGATGATTTTTAGGTACCCATTTGCTTTTGGGTGCCTCACAAATAGATCTACATTTCTTATCATGTTGCATAGAATTTGTCATGGTTCCTTTAGGAACCCAAATCAATTTGTTTGGACTTATTTTCTTGAATGGACAACAATGTGTCTTGTGTCCAAATTTACAACAGAAGTTACATTTGTCTTGATATCGAATATGTAAGATGGAGCCTTTTATGAAGGTGGTTGGATTTTGGTGAGGACTTTTCACGAATCCAATTCCACTTCTTTTGGGAACGTGACCCTTGTTTGTAAGGATCATGTTCAATGACTTGCTACCAACCTCGAATTTCTTCAAGGTGTCCTTAAGTAGCAAGTTTTCTTTTTGGAGAGTTTCTAGATCATGACATTTTATGCATGGGCTTAAATTATCATGATGTTCAGCATTTAACTTATCGAAATTACAAATAAGACTATCATGCTCCTTTTTTAGCAATTTGTATTTACTACTGATAGTCTTACACTCATCAAACAATTCATGGAAAGCATTTAATAATTCATCGAATGATAAATCTGCATCTATTGAATTTGTTACCTCTTCTTTGATGGCCATTAAGGCGTAATGAGCAACTTGCTCGGTGTTGGACTCCTCTTCTTCGGATGCGCTCGAGTCATCCCATGTTGCTTGAAGCGCCTTCTTCTTTGATGTTCTCCTTTTGACTTGGGGACAATCACTCTTGTAGTGTCCCGGCTTTTTGCATTCATAGCAGATTACTTGGTCCTTCTTGGGTTCAAGTTTATTTTTTGCATCATTCTTAAACTTGTTTCTTTTAAAGAACTTTTTAAACTTTCTTGTTAGAAGTGCCAAGTCATCATCACAGTCCTCATCACTTGAGTTTTCTCTCAAGTGGCATTCAGAAGTTTTGAGTGCCATATCCTTCTTGTTCTTTGGAAGGATGTCTTCTTGCTCTTCATGAGCTTTACAAGTCATTTCGTAGGTCATTAATGACCCGATTAGTTCTTCAAGAGGGAAATTTCGCAGATCTTTTGCCTCTTGAATAGCAGTGACTTTAGGATCCCAACTCTTAGGAAGGGATCTTAGTATCTTATTAACAAGCTCAAAATCTGAAAAGCTCTTTCCGAGTCCTTTTAGACCATTGACGACATCCGTGAAACGGGTAAACATGTCGCCAATGGTTTCACTCGGTTTCATCCGAAAAAGTTCGAAAGAATGTAACAGCAAATTGATTTTTGACTCTTTTACTCTACTTGTGCCTTCATGGGTCACTTCGGGTGTGTGCCAAATATCAAATGCAGTTTCACAAGTTGAAACACGGTTAAACTCGTTTTTATCAAGTGCACAAAATAAGGCATTCATAGCCTTTGCATTAAGAGCGAAAGCCTTCTTCTCCAAATCATTCCAATCGATCATTGGAAGAGAAGACTTCGAAAATCCATTTTCGGCAAGATTCCACAGTTCAAAATCCATAGAAATAAGAAAGATCCTCATTCGGGTCTTCCAGTAGGTGTAGTCCGTCCCACTGAACATGGGTGGACGCGTAATTGAATGCCCCTCTTGGTTTCCGGCGTATGCCATTTCTCTTGGGTTTTAATCCGTTAGAGAGTTAACCTTGCTCTGATACCAATTGTTAGGATCGAGAGCACTAAGAGGGGGGGGTGAATTAGTGCAGCGGAAATCTTTCAGCGATTAAAAACGAAAGCTGCGTTCGTTCGATAAAAACTATTTTGATGCAAAAGCCGATTCTAAGATTACTTATGATTAAGTGCAGTTTACGTCTAAACACAGTTTGCGTCTAAACGCAGTTTGCGTCTAAATGCATATTGCGTCTAAGCTCAGATTGCGTCTAAGCGCAGTTTGCGTCTAAGCGCAGATTGCGTCTAAGCGCAGTTTGCGTCTAAACACAGTTTGCGTCTAAGCACAGTTTACGTCTAAGCTCAGATTGTGTAAATCACTTGTTTAGATCAAAATCAGTTTAAGCAGAAGTATAAAGACAGTGTGCTGCTATTGTACAGCTCAAAAAGTAATCTGCAAAAAGCAGATTTACGTCTAAACACAGATTTACGTCTAAACGCAGATTTACGTCTAAACGCAGATTTACGTCTGAACTTTGAAACTCGTTTGTAGACTCGCAGAAGGCAGTATGCAGTTGAAATCAAGACGTAAACGTAAACTGAAATTTGATGATTGTACGAGGAAAGCCGATTTACGTCTAAATGCAGTTTTACGTCTAAATGCAGATTTTCGTCTAAACCTTGAAACTCGTTCGTAAAATTGCAGAAGACAGTTTGCAATTATAAATAGAATCAAAACGTAAATGTAAACTGCAAAGAAACTCGTTCGTAAAAGCGCAGAAGACAGTTTGCAGTTACAAAACGTAATCGTAAACTGTAATGTATGAAAACACTGATTTACGTCTGAATGTAGATTCAGAAAGATCAGCACTTAGAAACTTGTTTGTAAAGGCGCAGAGAGCAGTAGCTATGTAGGAGGTTTGCAGTAATGATAAAGTGCTCAAAATAAACGCAAACCAGAGATTTAGAGTGGTTCGGTCAGTCTTGACCTACTCCACTTTTGGCTTCCTCCACCGACGAGGTCACCGACGTCAACTAGAGGCCTTCCTTCAATAGGCGAAGGCCAACTGCCCTTTTACAGATTCACTCCTTTTGATGGGCTCAGGAGACAACCCTTACAGGACTTTTCTCTCCTCTCTTTACAACTCAAGACTTGAAGAACAGAAAGAGGAGAACTTTATGACTTTACACAAATTTGAGCTCTTAGAATCACAAAAAAGATCAAGAATTCGGTGTAGGTCTGTATCTTTTCAGTGCTGAATGGGTGGGGTATTTATAGGCCCCTACCCAATTCAAATTTGGAGCTCAAAACGATCAAATCCCGGAATTCCGGGACCAGACGGTTGCACCTCCTGACTGGAGAGGTTGCACCGCCTGGCAGAGCTCGAAGACTGAGCCTCTGGGCGGTGCTACCTCTGTCAGGGGCGGTTGCACCTCTCTGCCAGAGCTCGAAGACCGAGCTCAGGCGGTTGCACCGCCTGACTGGAGAGGTTGCACCGCCTGGCAGAGCTCGAAACTTGAGCTCTGGCGGTGCTACCTCCTGACAGAGGAGGTTGCACCACCCAATCTAGCTCGAAGACTGAGCCCTGGGCGGTTGCACCTCTTGGCTGGGGCGGTTGCACCTCCTGGTGCAATCAGGGTCCGAATGGTTAGCTCCATTCGGCCCAATTTCAGTCTTTCAGGGGCCCAATTGCCCCAAGATTAAGCTAATGGGATCACCTCCCATTTTTCAACTTAATCAACTTGCTAACTACGATTAGATCTAAGACAATTTCTGCAGCTTTGCTTCGGTGCGTCAATCGCTTCTTCCGGCGAGTTTCCGGCGAACTTCCGTCGATCATCCGATGAACCCTCGGTGATGCTCCTGCGGACTTCCGGCAAACTCCTGGACTTTGCGACGATCCACTTGGTGAGTTCCGACGAGCTTCGCTTGGCAAGCTTCTGGACTTCTCGGATCTGTTCTCGCAGAACCTCCGACGACCGTCCGAACTTCCGTCGAACTCTCGAACTCCCAACGTGATCATGAACTTGACTCCGGCGCAACTCCTGCTGCTTGTCTAACTTTCATCGTAGTTAATCCTGCACACTTATCTCAACACATAGATTAGACAACAAATGACAATTGACTTCATCATCAAAATCCGAGATTCAACACCGACAACCTAGCAGACCCTGGATGACTATTCTTTATTTTATTTTTTCATCGGAGATAAACCTAATTATTTATTAATAAAAATACCTTTAATTTTTCCTATTAATTCATCACAGTCACCTCAATAAATATTTTTATCGGAGTAAAAATATAAGATAAATAGATTATATGAGTGGATGGTGAAAGAGTTGGCAATAGGAATATTTCAGTCCTTCTTCAACCATCCATACATTTTAGAAGAAGACATGGGGATGACTATCTCTTATTCTCTTCTCATGAAACTAAGAAGCCTTTGAAGTCAAAGGTGCCATCTTATTCTAGAAAAATGCCAGGAAATATCTTCCATCCATTTAGCCATTGATTTTAGAACAATAAATTCAGCACTATATATATATATATATATATATATATATATATATATATATATTCTATCTTCTTCCTTTGTCTAAGACATTAAATTAAGCACAAATAGCAATATTAATGATGATTTGTTACAATGCCCTAATTATTTGAGATTGATGATGTATATTTCTTTTTCAATATTAAGCATTGTATCAAAAAATATGTTTTATTAAATAAAAAATATGTCACATATATGTTAGGTCTATTACTTATTATTAACCTACTTTTGCATGAGAGCATAAAGTATTCAGAGTATTTGTATTCGTTCCATTCAGTTAGTTACGGTAATTCATTTACTTATTATCATCGAATTTAAATTTATGAAATATAAAAAGTTTTATAAAAAAGATGAGAAATATATTGATACTGATCTTACGAAGTTTTATATTTATGATTGAATATTTTTTTTCAATATTAAGCACTGTATAGAGTGGTATTTTTGATTAAATAATAAATATATCATATGTTATGTCAGTTCTCTCATGTAATTTAATCTTTACAATTAACACTCTTCCTATGTTAACTATCTTTTTAAGGTTATGCCTGTGCTCTCAAATTAACTTTTTATTAATAAAATTATTAAAAATAAAATATTAAAATTAATTTTTTATCCATCATTTATATATAGCATATGGTGTCAGTGTTTTTCTTTAATATAGTTGAGAGCATTAGGATAGATAAGAATATTTTATTTTTATTTTTAAAAATTATTAAAAAAATAATATATATATATATATATATTTATTTAATTATAAAAAATATAAAATAATAAATATAAGAGATAATATTGTAATTACTCCTTCTACTCCACATCCTGTTTACATAGAACCAGTTGACCCCAAAGAAGTAAACACCCTTTCCTTCCATCCCCCTCTGGAAGCATCTCCGTACGGACACCCACCACCGTGGCGTTCCCGTTATTTCGTCCAACTCCGGCGACACGATCCTCCTGACCGACCACGTGTTTGCCGTGGCTTCCGCACACGTGTAACGACCGCCTTGCGCGACGACAAAGTTGGGGTCGGGCGTACCCCCAACGAGCATCACGTGATCATTCACGTGGCGCCAGTGTCAGGGATTCAACGGCTGCGATCGGTTCTCCTCTCGAAGTCCACCAAATGGTGTGTCGCGCCGAACGCGTGGTCCGCCATGGTGGCTGCCACGTCATCTAAACCCTTTATGGGTAAGATTGTAACTTCACTCGGTCATTTACATGAGACAAAGCCGTGATAGATCCGTTGACGAGCACCATCGTCACTAAACCTAACGTTACTCGATTCTGTACCTGTCCCGTAGGACCGGGACCCACAGAGGACGAGACGGGCAAGTGATAAAGGGTACGAAAACGGGTAAGCGAAAGACACCGTCGAGCCGGGCGATCGGGCTCGCGAGGCAATGAACGGTAAAGATGATCCCCGCGACGGACGGTGGCCCTGTTCTCTTGTCGCCATCCCAGGGCATTCTCGTAATTACGGTGGAAGGGCGTGGGGGGTCACGGAAGTCGGCGCCTTGATACCGTAATGTCCCGCCGCCTCCGTCGCGGACGCAGCTCTCTCCGCGGAGAGGGAGAGGTCGACGCGGGGAGGGCGTGAGCACGGGGAAAGGCGGCGGCGGAGGCGGAGATGACGAGGCGGTGCTCGCACTGCAGCAACAACGGCCACAACTCCCGGACGTGTCCGGCGCGGGGAGGGGGCGTGCGGCTCTTCGGGGTGCGGCTGGCGGAGGGGGTGGCGGCCATGAAGAAGAGCGCGAGCATGGGGTGCCTTCCTTCCTCCTCCACCTCCGCCGCCGCGTGCGCCGCGTCGTCCTCACCCGCCGCCGGTGCCGCCGCGTCGCCATGCGGCGATCCGCTTGTCGACCACCACCACTCCGCCTCCGCCGCCTCCGGTTACGCTTCCGATGACCCCGCCCGTGCCTCCTGTTCTTCTAATTGCCGCAGCGAGCGCAAGAAAGGTCCGCCCTTTTCCCCCTTCAAGTTCACATCGATCCATGGTCGAAGGATCGGCCTTTCTTGCTTTTCCCTAATGATCTCCATCCGGTCAATCTATTCCCTTTCTCCATTCATCTATTTTGTTCAAAAAGATGGTTTCTTTCATCGTTGTGCACTTGGGATCGTCTTTTTATGTCTCGTTTTCCTTATGATCTGTGTTGGTTTTCTCTGAGTGTTGCATAGATTTTGATCTTGATGTTTCCTTTGGACCCAATAAACTTTACATACCAAAGATGAACTCATGTTTCACTTGTTAAATAATATCTTTTTTTTCGGGGAGGAACTTCTAAGAAACCATATCATTTCTTCTGTTTTTTCGTGATTTGTAGTCACTCTGGTTTCTTCCTTCTACACTGTAATCAATGGGATGCATCTTTATATAGTTTGGAGTGGCTACTTTTTCTTACCTCTTTAATCGATTCCCTATTCTTAGTGTTCCTTCTTTACTCGTTTGTGTGGGCGGCTCGGAACCGTCCAATGTGTTCAACACCTCGAGGCAAGGCCCATATAATAATATCCAATGGGTTTAGCACGTAATTTTGTGACCACAATTGAAAGCGATGGTCCATAAAATATAGTTTCTGCGTTTGCGCTTTGCAGGCCATAATATGGTTAGTCTGGTCGTGTGATTGTTTCATGGTCTCGATCAAGGGGCCACGGGGTTCATATTAGGTGTTCGTCTGTATGCCTTCATTATTTTACTCTAATATTTGAGTCTTTTCATAGCCTATGTTTTGTACGCCTTCATTTGTCTAATGTTTTCCTTCTTAGAGACCAATTTCTTAGCGATCGATTGTTCATTTGTTGTGAAAGTTTTTCTTACACCATTCTGAACTTTCTATGCCACTAGGATGATGTATATGATTGATTGCATATGTGGCATGTCATCATCAAGTATAAGTCTATTCCAGTTTTCTTTTCTTAGTTCAAATAGTTTTTTATGAGAACTTCGATTGGAAAAAAGAAAATACTCTGTTGTGCATACTGCATAGAAAATATACTTCGTTTCTGCTTCAACAGAGATTGGCAGTTGCTGCCTAGCAATTGTGAATCTCTAATGCACAAGTTCTAAATTTGGGTCTAGGTTTGGAAATTCCAGAATCATGCAATGTTTGACGTACCAAAGCGTACTGTTCGATATGGACTGTGTGTACCGGTCGGACTAGTATGGGTGGTACATTGGTATACTTTGGTATGCTCAGTATAACTCGGTATGTACCGTATCGCAAGCTGGTTGGTATACCGGTAATGCGAACCATGGAATCATGTCCACTATCAGTCTTGATAATTGTAGAAAGATAATAGTCAAACCTGAAACCCATCTTGACCTGCATTATTCGTCACCTGCAACATGAGATTGTATTGTTCCTGGCAAATTCACCTAACTAATCGTCTCAGTCTGTGCTAAAAAGTTGATCTGCTGGAGGTACACAGTATGCCTTATCTTTGGTTGGTTCCTTCTCATCCATGTCTCCATAAATTTTTCTTGTTTATGAGGATTATTCACTTCTTTCTCTACTGCTGTTTTGCATGCGAGTTGATGTAACTTGGATGTAATTTTCTGTGACATTCTCGGATATTTATCTTTGTTCTTACTAGTTTATTGTGCTCTATTGTATTCTGTAAACCCATGATGGCTATTTTTTCACTTAAGAATCTCATGTTGCTTGCCAAATGATCTTGTTGGGTGTTTCTTTTTTTTGCTTGAGATCTGTGATTTCTTCAATTCTGTTGACAAAGAAATTAAAGGTAGAAATGTGTGTGCTTTTTCTGGATCAAGAACTATGTTCTGTCTTTTCGGTCATTCTCTATTTGCTGATTCTCATCTTCAGAGAACAGTGATGAGGTAAGAGCTTCTATCACATTAGGCCATGTTATTTTCCCATTGCCAGATCAACCAAGTCAGTCAAAAATGCGGGCATCATCCATGAGACTCCCAAAAATGCAGAGTCCACGGAGGGGGTGCATATGCAGCCTTACCCGCAAATAGAGAGAGATTATTTAAATCAATTGTGGCTGTATTTAAGTACCATGTCAGCAATCAAGCAACTTTAGCCTGTGTTGCATACCATGATTTCTGGTTATGTTAGGTTCTCAGCTTCCTGCACTATAATTCACTAACTCATAGCTGAAAGAGAACAAGATGAGACATTCTAGACCAAAAGGAAATGCTACCCTTGTGAGCTTCACATGTTTTGAGGGCTTTGTGAAATTTTTTGTTGATTTGACTAGTTGATGATCAATATCAGTTTTCCTTGTTTAAAGGAATCCAACTCATTGCATAATAACATAAAGACCCAGAACACACAATGGATACTTTGTAGGCTCCTTTATTTTCAGACTTCATTCTTGACACAATTAAGGATGAATTAATCACCTCAATTGTGGTTTGACAGTGGTTCCACTTGGTTTTGCAAGCCTTTCCAAGTTTGTGTTCCAAGCTGTTAGATTTTTGGTAACTTATTTTGGCACCGTCACATAACTATTCTGATGTATACGTTCGGTAATGGAGAAGTTAGCATAACATAGAATAATAGATTACTTATATGCTTTAATGGACTCTTCTGATCGATGAGCTCCAGAACCATATCTGATATTTTTTGTAGGATAAATTCCTGAAGGACATCTTATCTCAAATTACTTGATGGCGATCTGATAATTCTATTATTTGTTTTATGAATATTTAGAGCAATATTGTTTTATGTCTACATCTTTAACTACAAGCAAGACTTCCTGGAAATGAACTTCAATTTTTAGTCGTTGACGTACCATGTAAATTTTTAGCTTTTCCCTGTATGTTTGTGTGAAGGTTTAGGTTACGTGTCTTGTCTATTTCGTGGTACTTCTAAATTGTGATAAACTATGGAACATTTCTTCTGTTTAAAATTTAGGTTTAGATTTCGTTGTTGAAGACTCACATTAAATTCAGAGAACCAATATTCTAATAGTGCACCGTTTAGCAGGTGTCCCTTGGACCGAAGATGAGCATCGGATGTTCTTGATGGGCCTTCAGAAACTGGGAAAAGGTGACTGGCGTGGAATAGCTCGGAACTATGTTGTGTCTAGGACCCCAACACAAGTTGCAAGCCACGCACAAAAATATTTCATCCGACAGAGCAATGCCTCAAGAAGAAAGAGACGCTCCAGCTTGTTTGACATGGTCCCTGAAATGGTTCAGCTTCTTTGTCACTTTATCTTCATTCTTTCTATGTTCTGCAGTACTACATGGATATATAAACATTTCCTTTTTTTGTTCTTTGTCTGAATGTTCGTGCAGCCAATTGACCATGGCCCTCCACATGAAGAACAGTTGTTGCCCAATTCTCCTATTGAAGTCGAGACCACCAATAAATTGCCAGCTTTGCATCTTGGTCTACAGGGACCCAAGCCTATCGAACCCTCAACAACCGAGCACGTTGCGGAACCAAGAGAAAGTATCCCACATGAGAATCATCCGGTAATGATGCTACCAATGTTCTACCCGACCTTCATACCAGTGCCTGTGCCATTCTTGCCTTCGGATTTGGCCGCCACTGCTAAAGATGATACGATGGGGGAAGCCCACGAGGTTGTAAAGCCAACTCCTGTTGTCCGAAAGGAGCCAGTGAACATGGATGAGGTCATCAGCATGTCGAAGCTCCGCATTGGCGAGGGTGTAGCCAGGAGCATAGAGCCATCTGCTCTCTCCTTCAAACTGTTGGGTTCCTCCTCTGCTTCAAGGCAGTCCGCCTTTCACATCAACCCCTCCATTGCCATGCCTGATCTGAACCAAAGCAGCGGCAGCCCTATCCATGCAGTTTGAGACAAACATTGTCTCTTGTTCTCCGACACCGGTATCCTAATATCAGCGTCAGGTTATATAGTACATCAGATTCTTGCCCTAGTGTGAATTAAACTGAAGTTCTTGTCATAATTGAACTGCAGTTCTCAATGAATAAGGCCTTTCTTGTCAGTATCATGCAGCCAAAGCTGCCTTCTATGGTAGTTTTCAGTCATACTAGTATGAAGAAGAAATCACATGAAGTAGGGGATTCTTATTTCTATAAACAGTATTTTGAATTTACAATAGTTATGTGCAAATATTTCTTTTTCTGTGATCCATAATTATGTGCATAAACACATTTACAATGCCATCACCCGTGATCAATTTATTCTACTTTGTTTTCTACAAAAACTACGTCTTTCCTTTCTTAGTGTTGCTTAAATCTCGACAATCCATCATAAACAATGCAACTCAAAAGAGGGCAGAAGGAGAGCCATTACTTTTTTGACTTCCAGCTACTAAGCCTTCAGAAGAACAAAGCTGAATCAACCAAAAGGCATATTGATCTCCTATGCAATCCACAAGCATCTCAAATCTCAACATATCAATTGATTGAGGCAGCATATCACATGAGCCACAAGTTGAAGCTTGAATTGGTTAGAGATACAAATTGCACCATACACCATATAGGGGAGCAAGAAGATAAATCCAAATGCAATGATGTCTCCCATCCACAAATGTCTTAAATCGATGACAGGAAGCACATCCAGAACCATGAACACCGATTTTAAATGATGAAAAGTAAAGTATATAACATACAGATACAAAATTTGTCCGCGTGAACATGTAACATCTATAATTACACAATCTTGTACTTTATCTTACACGATACTATCGACAGAACAAATAGCATCAACTAATAAAATGTAATACATGCATTACATGATTCTAAAAGAGCTACGTTAGATGATTTTTACAACATCTGTTTTATCGAAGAATTTCTTTTAGTGCAGTTATCGAACAAGGGATTGTACATTTTTCCCCTTGTCTTGAAGCATGCAGCATGCATAATGCTCGTCCTGCGACTTTCCAGGCAAAGCTGCATCTGCCAACAGCCTGACACCTCTCTGCATAGTCGTAAGCATTGTTGTAGATGGCAAGAGCTTCATCCCAGATATCTTCCAGCTTCCTAGGGCTTTCTTCAAATTCGGCAGCTCCATATAACAACTAAGATTTGTCCAATAAATGAGAACCTTTTGAACGAAAAATTATATAGTTGTCTTTCAATAAAATTATGGTACACTTACCAACTTATATTTCTGTATTATTTCATCTGCCATTTCATTTTTGGAATCTTTAGTTTCGTGCTTCATTTCCATGACCTGCTTCATTTCTTTCAGATAGTTGCTGTACCTTTGGCTCCACAATAACAGGCAAGACTGAGACGGCTCTTCCGTAAAACAAGGAAGTTTCGATATACCTGCAGCCCAAATTGTAAATCCTTGAGCACTGGAGTTGAAAGGGTGTAGGGACCAGACCGCTCGGGAAGGAATGGTCTTGGTGACGAGTGATCATCTATAACAGTGCAAGATATACAATGTTTTTGGTTCCAAGTAAAACAAAGTTGTTCATGCTTACACAACGAATGCATTGGTCTGTTACAATTTTATTATTGCATGCTTTTCAGACTTCATAGCTAAAAAGAACTCCATCTAATATGATCTACATAGAAATCTTAGTTCAAAAGAACTGCAGATAATAACATATCATAAAATAATATTAAACATGTTTTATTTAATTAAATCTATATCATTAGCAATATATGGCCTTTCAGGCGACGATCTGTGTCCATCAGGCCTTTCTAAGGAGTTATTGCTTACGACCATGCATGCTGACAACTTTGATATAAAGTTGTCATCATTCATCATTCCAGTTTAGCTGCACAGACAGGCTGCTAGTTTTTTAATGGTGCATAGAATTTGATTACATACCATCAGGGAGAAAAAAAAAAAGGGGGGGGGGGGGGGGGGGGGGGGGCGGGGGCATGCTGCACATCACAAAAGCTAGTTAGGGTACTGACTTATGCTTTATGCAAATGCACATATAGTTTATGCTGGGCACCTGGATCGATTACTTAGTGAGCAACCAGGTTTTCATAATTGTGCATCACATACAAAGTCCAGGAACAGAAGTACTCGCCATTAGATGGAGGATCTTCAGTTTGCACTGAACTCACTTTATCAAAGATCAATCCCAGGATGGACATCGAAGTATAAGAATTTGACCTTTCCATGTAATGTGGATACTTCTCAGCCTTGAGCTCAATTGGAACTTCTACCTAGTTTACGAAATGGTAGATTAGTAAAGCAAACTCACCTTGTGAATGATAGATTAACCAGAAACACAACTCATTAGAGATCACCATGTGCCTGTAAAGAAGCATAAAATTTATTGAAGCACAAAGAAAAAGTGACATGGCATCCGTAGAACCCTTTCAAGATAGCTACTTAAGATAGATATTACCACTATGAAAGCACAGCAAAAATGACAGCGTTGCCACTTTCATAGGAAAGATCTTGTCAAGCCATGCTAGTGTTACTAGGAGCAATAGGGTGAGATGAATAGTTGTGTCACGTAAAATGATAGACAACATAAACTAGTCTCAACTAGCTACAAACATCCAGTGAATGAGAGTAGAGATAAACATCCAACGAACCATAGAACCTTAAACATTAAGAAATAAAAAAAAATATTTAGTAAAAAAGAACAAGGGCATGACTGCTTGAAACAGCTTTCTGCCAGAGCACCAAAAATTGAGTATGACAAAAGTGTCTTTCGGAAAAGAAACTGTCAGTTTTAACAGATTAAAAGAAGATTAAGAAACCTGACTTTGAACAACTAGTCAACTAGTACTCAGAAACTGACCTTCACTCCACTTTTTGGTGCATCCAATGCATCATAATATATATTAACTAACTGAAGAATTTTTTCTTTCAGACATTCCTTTTCCTCTGCGCATTCATCACCCAGAGTTAGCAGCCTATCCATATAGGACAGCCAGCAATCAGATGCCACGCTAACTGTGTTACTGGAAGAAGGATATCAAATTCCATGTGTGAGTATGCTGGAGAAATAATAAGAAAACAAATGGGCAACACTATAATGCAAGAATGCCTAGAGGTGTTTTTGAGCATACGAGAACTTGTTTTTGTTTTGTAAATGTAACCAGGAAGATAGCTTCTTGTAAGAAAGATAATATTATGAGAGTACATGTGATAAAAAATTCCAAGCATGGGGTGAGAGTATAATAAGAATAAGACTGAGCAAGAGCACATCAGAATTTGTAAATCTGATCTGGAGCTAGGAGAACTTGTTCTAGGTGTATCTGTTTATGATTGTATCTAGGAAAATTAGCTTTCCATAAGAAAGTAAAAACCAATATAGTACTGTATTAAAGCAAATTGGAAGATGAACTAAAAAAAAAGACATACATAATATGAATCACTAGCTACGAAAATTGTAAAGTAAATCAATGCTTATTTGCTACCTTTGCATGTAGGTTTTCCATTTTTCTTATTACGTGCCACAAAGACAATTGCCAACCTTTTGGCATGGCCATACCGAAGACAAATCACATACCCTCGTGCTATGTAACACTTATCACTAGTAACTATTATCAATGGTTGGCTATATGATCAAATAATACAGCCATAACAATAGGATAATTCCTTTCCTTTTATGCGATTATTTTTTCCAACATACTTATGGATCTTAGCAAACAATTATTGACATGACCAAAACTGCACCCTTTTTGGGCCCCACTCCTGCTAAATCCTGGTTCTGCGCTCAGAAACAACCACAATAAACTACAGTGTTGTGACCTGAGAGGAAGCAATGAAGCACCTCACAGATCCATTATTTTGCAAAGCATACCTGTCATAGAGTAATAAAGTGCAACAATCTCTATCTTGTTCTATATAAAATTTTCAAAAAAGAAGCCAAGTCTTAGTTTTGGCATATTCATCATCCTCTAGAATATGTACTAACACATTTCCTTCCTACCCAACTTTCACTTTTGCAAAAGTGAAAAATGAATGACTGACCAACCTTTTTAGTTTTGACAGCTTTTGAATTTCTTATAGAGTGGACTTGAGCTTGAAAATTTGGATCATAATATGATAAATCTATTCTTGATCAGTCAAGTAACTCATAGGAAAACCTAGACAAGGTACAGGAACAACTGAAGATGCTAGTTTGTCAGGCTAAAAATTCACTTCCATCTTTAAAACAATGTTGCAATTCTACTTGTTTGCAGATGGTGTCTAAGTGAATAGACATAGTTCTGACTCCATAATTAGTGAGTTCATATGAAATGATACACATGAAAATACCTTGGCTTGAATCTGTTGATCAAGAATTGTTGGAAGAGTTCCCTTTCCAATTCTTTACTAGAAAACTCAATAGGTTTTTTTTGTTGAATGCCTCTCATATTTGAAGGTGTCGGAGTCCATGGCATGCTACTCCTAAAATATTGCAACAACTGAACAAAGAAGGATAATGCATGATTAATCAGGTAGTATAAAATGTTCCAAGTGTAAAAGCAGTAGCATAAACTTGATATAATATTATAATCTAGGAGAATGTCCAACCATAATTGTACAAATTATGGAATCTACAGCAAACAAGGAGAGAACTAAGCCATGTCTTCCAAGATGCAATGTAATTTGTAGATTACTTGAGAAGCACCAAAGATTTACCATATCCGGTGCATCTGATGGTTTTGCAGAAATTAGTTAAAACTAGGAATAGGATCTGAAACAGAAAAATAACGAGCAATGAAGGATAACAACAAGAAATTATTTGCATAGATTGCCTAAAGAACATGGTGAGCTACTGCTTAATACCAAGTAAATTATTAAATCATAAAACATAGAAATTGCATTAGCAACGAACGGTAACACCAAGAAACTTCTTACATACTTCACCTCAAAAAACATGGTTGCCATACTTAATAGTTAATACCATGTAGATTATTAAATCATAAAATAAAGGAGCACACATCTGTAGTCCCATGTGCTAGACACAAGACAGAGGACAATGACTGCTCATTTCAGATATGACTATACATAAACACCACAACCAACTTATCACAGTTAAAAGATAAGAGATGTTACAGATAGTATAAAAACTCCAAAAACAATTTTATACGTGTACCATCCAAATGACAAAAGTTTCAGTGTTACAACTCAAGTTCAGAAGAAAAGGACAGTATTTACTTGATTTCAATTTATTTCTTTAACCATAGTAGAGAAAACTGAAGTTCCAGTAGCTTCTCATAGAATAATGTAAACAATTGTTGGGCCTAAATAAGGTCATTTTGGCTCTAATCAAATCATCTTAAGCTCTAAAATAGTCACTCTCCAACTTTCAATACCTGAAACTTTTTTCTCCTATTAAGTAAATTTATCAACCACAGCAACTCAAAAATTTTATTGTAAATCATAGCAAGTTTACAAATACCGGATGAACTAGTATGTATTGACCGTTATTTGCTGGTCCAAACAAAGACCAATACTAGAACATATATACTGGTACAGATTGGATTTGGTTCTTTATTAATTTTTTCCAATGATAACAAGCGATGCAAGTTGGTATACCACCTAATACACTGCTATCATACCAGTCCAACCAGTTTTTAATACATAGGACCAAACAATTAAAAATAAAGGCAACCTTATGTTTTCTCATTCAGTTAATAGGAAACAGAAATGAATGTTGCACTCATTTATGATAAAAAATCATTATATATCAATGCTTACTACTCATATCTGTGTCAGGCATGTGGAACACTGGAGCAAATGGCCAAAACCTAAGCACGAACAGAACAATTCTACATGATATGTTCCAGGATGAAATACATTTATTAAGAATATAGAAAATGTCTAATAAAAAGAAAAATACTAGCCTGTGAGTTTCTGGAGACCCAGTACATATCACCATCAAAATCACTGTTTGCCATCTCATCAGCTAAAGACCGTGGCCCTTTAGTTGGGAAGAAAATAGCATATTTAGAATATCCTACAAACTTCTCTAAGTCCTTATTGTAGGTTGCAGTCAGAACATGTACGTCACCGAAGTGCAACCCTGGATGCTTATAAACAAGAACATCTCCAGAAACTTGCCCATTTTCACTGCACGAGACCAAATTTTTAAGCATTACGGACTGTTAAGTTTAGAATATTACTGAAGATTCATGCAAGCAAGAAATGACAAACTGGAAAAATAATGGGATAAATATCTATTAAAATAGTTGAAGAGTCCTGAGCAAACTTCACTAGGCAATACATACAGTATAACACAAACTTCATTAGGTTTCAACAACCCTGTGGGGTCTACAGTCCCCATTAGATAATAACAATCCATCACTGGAAGCTTTCCTGTCTTCAAACTCTTCCTTTCTTCTCTCATTAGAATTGAAAGACGAAACTGCAGATATGGCTCATCAAGTGGCATTCCACAAAGTATCATTCGGGACACAAGGAAATCATCCATATCCCCATACTTCAGTGCAACTACAAAACAAAGAAAAGCAGGAAAGTTAAAAAAGCTAACAAATGACACCTCTGGTAAGAAAATTATGAACCAAAGCCATGAAACATAGACACTCTCTTTATCTGACCAGGGATGTCCAGAGACTCAAAATAAATTTATCCAATTGCTGCAGAGTCAATTATCACTTAAATGTCAAAAATAACAAAATAGTAGAGTATGAACCCACCAAGAGATCCAACTATGTATTTTCATCTTAAAAATTACCTCGAAGTGCTGCCTGTTTGCTGTACCTAGCATTTTGGGCATCATCCAGAGAATTCATCAAAAGTTCCAAAAAGAATTCTTTGGGAACTCCTCCGTAGTGAAGCAACACAATCAAGTGCCTTGATAAGCAAGTCCGCTTTGGTTGATTGCTGAGATAATGTGAAAACAAAATCTTGATAAACAATTTCTGATACCAGAAGTACAAGCTGCACTTGCAAATTACCAGCAATAGGAAACATGTCTTTAACACACAAAAAAAAGTTACCAATAGACAAGTAGGCAGACCAAATAATAAACAATCTTGATTTATCCTTATGTATACAAATTCATACTTCCCATTCATTTTGTTTCCACTAGATACATCGACTAAAAAGCCATGAAATTTTTATTATGTGAATTTTGGTTTCCAGGAACTTTAGATCCTGTGGACCAGTTTAGTAGTGTCTATATCATACACAATGCCTTGTCAGCTATTTTTCACATCAACACAACTCATGTTGGTTAATTCTTATATACTAATGAACATGTAGTTATTGTTCGCTTCTTTACAGAAAATGCATATGAAAAAAAAAGCTACGAAAAAAGTGAAGGAAACGAACTTTGTTTCTAGAAATTTTGATGCCATAGATTGTCTGACAGTATTGATATTAAATGAGGCACCTTGTCAACAGATTCCTATGTAAAATTAATTAAAAGAAATCGACTAAGAAAAGTAACATATCTACAGCCAACAAGCCCCACAGCAACAAGAATGGTCATGGCTAAAAGGAAAAGCAATTCTACAACAAAAAATCAGACCAAACCCAATGTTAGCATAATCACCAGAATCTTCATTTTATGTCATGCATACATACCTTGTGGCAACAATCTCTATGGAGTTGCAAGATTGAATATATGAAATATTTGGGTCTGATTTAACCTTTATCATGGAACGCCGTACCTGTATAGTTTCCGGAGGAAGCTACATAGACACATGCACAGTATAAATTAATCATACATCTACTGTTTTCAACAAAACAAAAAGTTAAAACTATAAACATGTGTTTAAGGTTTCAAAGTTATTCCCAAACAATTTCTTTATTAGCTAAGAACATATAGCAGGACCATCACCAATTCCAAATATAAGAATCACAAAAGTTGATAACCTAGTAAGTTATCCAATAGTCAACCACAAAAAGGCCAAACCTTAAATGGAAAATTAACTACAAGTTTCCAAAAATTCATTCTAATAAATGCATGAATAGTTAAGTGCCCTTGTGTTGGGCCATATTTCAGGTTCGATACCATTGAATCTTCTATAAATCACAATGAAATTGAGAGTGAATGACAACTTCAACAATGACATAACTAGTAAATATTAAAATAGTGAACTTGCAAATTTATTTAAGCTTACAAGTTTATTTAGAAGAAGAGTTCCCTTAACAGCTCTTCCGTTGTTGAACATGCGGAACTGGATAAGCAAAGGCTGGTACAAAATGAAGAAGAAGCACATGAATTGTATACAATATTTTGTAGATGGCAAGAAATCAGAATAAGAGCATCATTCACTCCTCTGCCTGCATACCACTTCAGAAGTAAGAGATCTACATTGTGCAGTGCCTAAAAGCCTTTCTAAAGCTTCAGCTCCACCTAAGCATTTCTGAAACACAGAAATTTGAATACAGAACCATGAAGAGAAGAAAAAAATATAATGTAAATAAACCATAAAACAAACATAGATAAGAATAGGCTAGAAATGTAAACACTTTTAAGAATAGAATATAAAAGGAGATGCCTTGGAAACCTAGATGAGGATAACATTAATATTACTTGAACTATGATGGCTAATAAGATTAGGAGTTTAACAAAGAAGATTTTTAATGAAACTAAAGGTAGAGGTGTAACCTTAAGAAAGTGTTAATGGTGGTGCGAGAAAATTAAAAAAGCAATTTTTACTAAAGGATTATGTTTTAAAGATGGGTAAAATTATAAAAATAAGGAAAACTTAAAAGATATAAAGAATCTAAAAAAAGACTAAAAAATGATTAGTATGGCAAGATATAAAGCTTATAATAATTTTTATAATAAATTAGGTACTAAAGATAATAAAAAATATATATATCCAATTGCTAAATCATGGGAAAGATAGTGAAAGGATTTAGATAATATTAGATGCATTAAAGGCATAGATTAAAGAATACCTGTTAATGATAACGAGATTAAGGAAAGATGAAAAAAAATTATTTTTATAAATTATTTAATGAATATTTTACATAGGACTTAGATTTAACAATAAATAATAATGGTAGATTTAATAATCATAGATTTGTTCATAAAATTAGAGCTAATGAAGTAAAAGACATATTAAAGAAGATAAAAATAACTAAAAGTATGGGGCTTGATGATATCCCTATTGAGGTATGAAATAGTATAAGAGAGAATAGATTGATTAACTAGCTTATTTAACAAAATCATGAGATTTGGAAGAATGTATGATGAATGAAGAAAGAGTTTTTTAGTACCAATTTATAAAAATAAGGATGACATACAAAATTATTCAAATTATAAAGAAATTAAAATTATGAGGCATACTATGAAACTTTGAGAAAAAGTTATCGAAAGTAGGATAAAACTTGAAACAAATATCTCTAAAAATTAATTTGGTTTTATGCTTGGAAGATCACCCATAAAAGCTATTTATTTATTAAGACAACTAATGAAAAAGTATAAGGAGAAAACCAAAGATTTGCATATGATTTTTATTAGCTTAGAAAAAGCCTATAATAGGGTTCCTAGAGATTTATTATAGTGAGTTTTAGAAAAGAAAGGTGTATTCACTAATTATATTAATGTTATTAAAGATATGTGTGACATTATAGCTACTAGTGTTAGAACTATAGAGAGTGTGTCTAGTGAGTTTCCTATTAGCATAGGATTACATCAAGGATCCGCCATTAAGTCCCTACATTTTCACATTGATAATGGATGAACTCACTAGTCACTTTGTATGTTATTTGTTAATGAAATTGTCTTAGTTGATAAGAGTATAAGTGGAATTAATTATAAACATGAGCTATGGAGGCAAGACTTAGAAAATAAATATTTTAGATTAAGTAAGAGTGTAAGACTAAAATTGAATATATAAAATGTAATTTTAGTGATTCTAGAAATAGATAGGATAATATAGTTAAGTTGGATGAACAATATGTTCCTTTAAGTAAAAGCTTTAGGTATCTTGGATCAATTATTCAACAAGTCAAAGAGATCGATGAATATATTATTTATAGAGTAAAAATAAGATGATTAAAATGGCGAGGCACTGTCACGAACGGTCATCGCGCACTCACAACAACTCCGTTCAACGAATCGTTCGTCGCACTCATCTACATGTACAGCTGCTTGGTAGCATGTTTTGTCTTGGTTTCGAGTCATTTTGCTTGTAAAAATGTAAGTTCGAACAAGTTATAGCGCTACAAAGCGACCGCTCACCGAATCAAGCAAAACAGCCTCAAAACAGCTCCGTTTTCGTGTGCCACGGGCTGTTTTCTGCAGTCCGCTTCCGCTCACCAAAACGTCAGCCATCTCAGCCCCTTTCAACCCCCCGGGTGGCACAAGGCTGGATGGGGCTTTGGTATAATGTCAGGCGTTGAACAACCTTTCGCAAGTTCACACGTTACCTTGACGGGAACTTGTTGTCGCGCCCGGCACCCGGTGAGCAGTTGTTTGTGGACTTGCAATTGTTCGTTCAACCCTATAAAGTCCTTGTTTTCCCCCTCTCCCTCTTTTCTCTTGTGCACGCAAGGTGCTCGCTGAATTGCTTGTAAAGCTTCCCCCTTTCGCGAGACTTCGGGACTTGTCCGTCGCTCGTTCTTTCGAACTAATCAACTTTCTCTTTTACAAGTCCTTAGGGACCTGCGAGAGGTTGCAAGTGGGCTGATCTTTGCGGAGCAATATCGCAAGGGCGAAGCGCGACTTAGGTAAGGCAAACTAAGTTCGCGTCTTTGCCGCAAGGGTGCCTCGCGACTTAGGCAACGCAAGCTAAGTCCGCGTCTTGGCCGCAAGGGTGCCTCACGCCTTAGACAATTCTAGCTAAGGTCGTGACATTGTGGTATCAGAGCGAGTAAGGACTTCGAGCGAGCAACGAAGGAACTTCGCAACTTCGCCATGGCAAAGCATCGTGGCGAATCAAGCAAGACGGGGCAAGCCGGACCCTTGCCCCAAGCAGCCGTAGGTGGGCTGTATGTGCATACTCGCTCTCATGCTATTGGAGCCGCTCAAGAGGAGCGCGGCAACGAACATGATGAGCGAGAAGTTGGCTACTCTCCACGAGCGGAGGAGGCGCAATCTAGAGTGTTAATTGGGAAAAAGAGTCACAAGGAGAGACTCACAACGGCGGAAACCCACTTGGATATTCTTGAAGCGAGCATGGAGGAACTCTACCATGGCCAACAAAGGCTTGTTGGGGTAAAGAGCTCGCAAGAGGAAGCGGAGTCCAGGATCGACAAGGTCGAGGCCATAGTCGACCGACTGTCTGATGACACCAAAGACTCTGTGCAACACTTGCAAGATGTTGTGGCGGAATTCACTTCAAGGGTGGCCATGCTCACAAGAGCACTAAATGCGGGAGGAAGCAACACCCGCGTTTCACCACCACAAAACTTGAGGGCACCCGAGCCTCATGGTTATGGAGGGGCCAGAGATGCCAAAGAGCTCGAGAATTTTCTGTTCGACATGGAACAATACTTTCGAGCTACGAGGCCCGATTATGAAGATACCAAAGTTTCTATAGCAACAATGTATCTGAACGGAGATGCGAAACTTTGGTGGCGAACCCGTTGGGAGGAGATCCAACAAGGTCGATGTCGGGTTGACACTTGGGAGGACTTGAAGCGAGAGTTGAGAACTCAGTTCCTACCGGAGAACACAGAGTTCGTCGCAAGAAGAAAGTTGAGACAACTCCACCAGAGTACTTCCATCCGAGACTACGTGAAACAATTTTCTGTGCTAATGCTGGATATACAGGACATGTCCGAGAAGGACAAGCTGTCCAGCTTCCTCGATGGTTTGAAGCCATGGGCTCAACAAGAACTAAATCGAAGGAATGTCACCGATGTGGTCGGGGCAATTGCTGCTGCAGAAAGGCTCACCAACTTTGTTTCCTCTGAAGACCCGGGAAGAAGGAAACAATCTTCAGGCAATCGCCCTCTAAAGTATTCTCAAGGGAATGAGCTCAGGGGCGAACAAAAGAAAAAGAGTTCCCACAAAGGGCCAAGCCCGAAGGGCAAGGCCTCGAAACCTAGCGGATACTTCTTGTGCGGGGGGCCGCACATGGTGAGGGAGTGCCCACAAAAGCAGACACTCAATGCTTTAACAGCTTCCATTCACCCCCCTCGGCCAGAAAAGGGCAAAGCTGTTGCTCTTAGTTCGAGCAGTTTTGAATTCAGCAGCGATGACAAGGAGTCGCAAGGACCCCGAATGGGAGCAATGCATTTGTTGAACGCCATGCAGGGTCAAGTGGGGGAGAACACGAAGACGAAGCTACAAAAAGCAGGAAGTGGTGAGCTGATGTACGTAGACATCAAGCTAAATGGCCAAACGACCCGTGTAATGGTGGACACGGGTGTTACCCACAACTTCATAGCCGATCGAGAAGCAAAGCGACTTGGGTTGATCTTGGAGAAGAGCCCAAGTCGAATGAAGGCGGTGAACTTGGAGGCCAGGCGAATCTCCGGGTTAGCAAAGGGAGTTCCCATCAAGATCAGAAAATGAAGCGGGAACACCAACATGATGGCAGTGCCATTGGACGACTTCCAAGTGATTCTTGGAATGAAGTTTATGCATGCGGCGAAGTTGGTGCCTATGTCGTTCCTAAACTCCTTGTGTATGATGGGAGGTGACGACCCCTACGTGGTTCCCGTCTCTCGGAGAGGAACCAAGGAACCCTAACATATATCGGTATTGCAACCGAAGAAAAGGATGCGAAAAGGTGAATTAACCTTCGTGGCTGCTATGAAGCTAGAGTAACTCGACGAGAAGGTCATTCAAGAACCTACTGTGGTGGCAAACGTCCTGAAAGTATCCCATCCCACTCATCGCGAACTTGTTCGACCAGTTGGGCAAAGCCAAGTATTTCTCAAAACTCGACCTTCGGTCGGGGTATTGGCAGGTGCGCATTGCTAAAGGCAATGAAGCGAAGACTACCTGTGTGACCAGGTATGAAGCGTTTGAGTTCTTGGTGATGCCTTTCGGCTTAACTAACGCTCCGGCCACGTTTTGCACTCTCATGAACCAACTATTCAAGGAGTATTTAGACAAGTTCGTGGTCGTCTACTTGGACGATATCATCATCTATAGTCAAACGCTCGAGGAGCATGTCCTGCACCTTCGGACAATTTTTAAGGTTCTCAGGGAGAACACTTTGTTCGTGAAAAGGGAGAAATGCTACTTTGCCCAAACGGATATCTTATTCTTGGGGCATCGAATCGGTGATGGCTCCATTCGTATGGACAAATCAAAAGTGCAAGCGATTGCGGAATGACGAACTCCAAAGAACGTGCCAGAGTTTAGATCCTTCCTTGGTTTCGTCAACTACTATCGACGCTTCATAGCGGGGTTCTCGAAGCGTGCAACTCCACTGACGGAGTTGCTGAATAAGGACCAGCCTTGGAAGTGGTCGGACAAGTGTGAAATAGCATTCCAAGATCTGAAGGCTGTTGTTATAGAAAAACCGGTGCTCAAATTGCCAGACTATGGGGAGCCTTTTGAAGTCTATACAGATGCTTTAGATTTCGCTATTGGGGGAGTACTCATGCACAGTGATTGCAAAAGGCGCTCGGGCGCTCGCCTAGGCGCTCGGGCGAGGCGAGGCGAGGCCCGAGCGCCTCGCTAATGTCCCAGGCGGTGCGCTTCAAACAGGCGCCGCCTGGGCGCTTCGGGCGAGCACCTGGGTAAACCAAGGCGACCGAACCAGAATTTTAGGTCTGGTTCGGTCCTGGTTCGGTTGTTAGTTGGTTCAATCGAACCAACTAAACCGATATAACCCCAACCCTAACCCTAACCCTAACCCAACACTAACCTGCTGCCGCTGCCGCTCTCGATCCCGATCGCGATCTCGTCGCTCGCTGCCGCTGCTCCCACTGCCGCTGCTCGCCGCCTTCCCGCAGCTCGCGGCTCCCGCGAGCCCTCTCGCTACTTGCGCCTCCTGCGAGCCCTCCCGCTGCTCGCGCCTCCCGCGAGCCCTCTCGCTGCTCGCGTCTCCTGCGAGCCCTCCCGCGAGCCTTCCCGCTGCTCGCGCCTCCCTCGAGCCCTCCCGCTGCTCACGCCTCCCGCGAGCCCTCCCGCGAGCCTTCCCGCTGCTCGCGCCTCCCTCGAGGCCTCCCGCTGCTCGCGCCTTCCGCTCCCTTTCCCTTTCCCGCTGCCGTCGCTCGCCGCTGCTGCCGCCGCCGCTCGCCGCTGCTTCGTCGTTTCTCCATCAGGCTTAGTATACTCTTAATATTAAGTTTATTTAAATTTTGAAATGATTAATTTTCTGTTAATAGATTAATAATATATTATTTTGATTTTAATGTTGTTAATTTTTATTTATTTGAAATTATTGTTAGGTTTCAACATAAATGGCAAGTGTAGAGAGCAACTCAATAGAGTCTCCAATGGTATCAAAAAAAGATCCTGCATAGAAGTATAATTATTTGAATGATCCGAAAGATCCTAATGCAGTGACTTGCATATTCTGCGATAAGACTACCAGAGGTGGTATTTTTCGTGCAAAACAACATCTAGTAGGAAATTTCAAGAATGCAGCAGCTTGCAAAAAATGTCCACCTGAGGTAAAAGAAGAGTTGCTGAATTATATGAATGAAAAGAAGACACAAAAGAATGAATCTTATGAGAATTTACCAGAAGACAATGTTGAACATCTCAGGGATGAAGAAGAAGATTATTCTGCGAGTATTAACCCAAGTGAAAAAAGAGTATACGACAAAAAGGGAAAAGAAGTTATGAGTACTAAGAAAGGTAGAAAAGGACCGATGGATCTATATATGCTTCAAGGATCCCAGAAACAACAAGGGCAAGCAGGAGGCTCAAAATTGAGACAAACAAATATAAGTGATGCTTGTGATAAAGAAATAAGAGGAAGAACAATTCAGCACATTGCTCGCTTCTTCTATCAGGCTGGTCTTCCCCTTAGTACAACTCGTTTAGATAGTTTTAAGGATATGATTGAAGCTATTGGAAGATATGATGCAGGATTAAAACCTCCAAGTTATTATGAGATGCGAGTTCCATTGCTGCAAAAAGAGTTGAATTATACAAATGACTTACTAAAGGGTCATAAAGAATCATGGGCAACACATGATTGCTCTATTATGTCAGATGTTTGGACTGACAGGAGGCGCAGGAGTATAATTAATTTTATGGTTAATTGTTCTTTAGGGACTATGTTTGTGAAGTCAATAGATGCTTCATCTTTTGTAAAATCTGGAGACAAGATATATGATTTACTTGACAACTTCGTGGAAGAAATTGGAGAACAAAATATCGTTCAAATCATAACCGACAATGGAAGCAACTATGTTTTAGCTCGTAATATTCATCTTTTGATTTTGTTAATTATTTTATCTTCAATTAAGTGTGTTAAACTCTTAAGTCTTATCATTTTTGTTATCCTTTGTCTCAGGTAAATTGCTTGAATAAAAAAGACAACACTTGTATTGGACTCCATGTGCAGCACATTGTATTGATTTAATGTTGGAAGATATTGGAAAGATCTTAGAAATCAAGAAAACCTTAGAAATGGCAATTTTTGTTGTTGGATTTCTTTATAATCACATTGGGGCTTTGAATATGATGAGAGAATTTACAGGGAATAAAGAATTAGTGAGACATGGTGTTACCCGATTTGCTACTTCATTCTTGACATTACAGTGCGTGCATCGTCAAAAACATACTCTGAGAAATATGTTTACTTCTGAGAAATGGGTGACAAGCAAATGGGCAAATAAAGCAAAAGGCAAGAGGGCTGCTGATATCATCTTAATGCCATCCTTTTGGAATCATGTAGTTTATATATTAAAGGTAATGGGCCCTCTTGTTCGAGTCCTTCGGTTGGTGGATAATGAAAATAAGCCTGCAATGGGATATATTTATGAGGCTATGGATAGAGCAAAGGAGACGATTAAAAGATCTTTTAATGAAAATGAAGAAAAATATGAGAAAATTTTTACAATCATTGACGAAAGATGGAATTGTCAACTTCATCGTCCCTTACATGCAGTAGGATATTATTTGAACCCTGAATTCTTTTATAAGATTAAATCTGTTGGATTTGATGCAGAAGTTTTGGGTGGGTTATATCAGTGTGTTGCAAGATTAGTTCCCAGCATTGAGGTTCAAGATAAGATTATTCATGAATTATCTTTATATAAAAATGCTGAAGGTCTTTTTGGAATTCCAATTGTCGTTCGATCCAGGACAACTACCTCTCCAGGTATTAATAATTTGATATAATTAATTTCATATATATTATGTTACTATGTTATTGCTAATAATAACATAAATTTTGCAGTTGAATGGTAGAGTCTATTTGGAAATTCCACCCCGAACTTACAGAAATTTGCTATCAAAGTACTTAGTTTGACATGTAGTGCTTCGGGTTGTGAGCGAAACTGGAGTGTCTTTGAGCATGTAAGTATTACTAAATATTTTTATTTTAATTTATTTATTTATTTAGATATATGTATTAATATATTTTTAAATTTTATGACATGACAGATTCACTCGAAGAGAAGAAATCGGTTAGAACATCAACGATTGCACGATCTTGTTTACATAAAGTATAATCAAGCTTTGAAGACTCGTCATGATTTGAAAAATAGATTTGATTCAATCTCAATGTAAGATATTGATGATTCAAATGAGTGGTTAGTAGGAGAAATGGGTGCTAACTTGCAAGATGTTGAAGACGAGCTTGTATTTAAAGATGATAGATTGACGTGGAGAGATGTGGCAAGAGCTTCAGGTGCTGGAGAATTACAAACATATACAAGACAGATGTCAAAGAGAAAAATGAGTGCAAAAGCATCAAGCTCGGCTCCTGCTATTGTTGAAGACATAGATAATGAAACATATCTTGATGAAGAGGAAGGAATCGAAGAACAAAAGGAAGAAGACGAATTCAATGAAGATGATTTGTGTGAAAATGACGATAATATTGATTATGATGAATGACTTTGATGTAAAATTTTAATGTTTTGAATTTTGAAACTTTTTGTTAATGTGACATTGTGATTTTGTATCTTAGATTTTCTTAATTTAATAGCATATTTTTATTTAAAATTTTAAATAATTATATTTATTAATTATATTATATATTTTTATATTTTAGCGCCTCGCTTCGCTCGGGCGAGCGCCTAGCGCCTAGCGCCTCGGGCGTTTTTGGACCTTGGCGCCTAGCGCTTTTTAAATCACTGTTCATGCAGGAGGGTTATGCGGTGGCCTACGAGAGCCACAAGCTCAACGAGACCGAGCGGCAATATCTGGTGCACAAGAAGGAGATGACAGCGGTGATCCACTGTCTACGAGTTTGGCGACACTATCTTCTCGGATCGCGATTCGTGCCAAGGACAGACAACATCGCCCTGAGCTATTTCCAAATACAGAAGAAACTTTCCCCAAAGCAAGCACGATGGCAGGACTTCTTGGCTGAATTTGATATGACAATAGAGTATAAGCCTGGAAAGGCAAATGTCGCGGCCGATGCATTGAGTCGGAAAGTGGAGCGTGTGAATGCCGTACAATTGGAGGGCGGAGGCCAAGCAAGTCAATTGCACTCCAACTTCCTTTCCAGGATTAGGGATGGACTGTATAGTGACCCCCAGGCAGTTATCCTGATGCAGCTTATCAAAGAAGGCAAGGCACGACGATTTTGGATCCAGGAGGGACTCGTTTACACAAAAGGGAATAGGGTTTATGTTCCCCGAGTGGACAATTTGAGGCGTGAACTCTTAAAAGAGTGTCACGATTCCCTTTGGGCTGGACACCTAGGCATTCACAGAACGTTAGCTCTCGTGAAGAGGGCCTTTTACTGGTCGAAGATGGGGACTGATGTGGAGGAATATGTTCGAACATGCCTTACTTGCCAACAAGACAAGGTGGAGCAACGAAAGCCGGTGGGACTTTTGGAGCCGTTGCCTGTACCAGAAAGGCCGTGGGAGAGCATTTCCTTGGATTTCATATCAAGCTTGCCACTTGTAGGGAGACTTGGATCGATACTCATGGTGGTCGATCGGTTTTCAAAGTATGCAACTTTCATTACTGCTCCCCTACACTGTTCAACAGAGGAGGCGGCCAAGCTGATGATGAAGGATGTGGTGAAGTATTGGGAAGTCCCACACAATATCATTAGTGATCGAGATGCTCAGTTCCTGGGACGATTCTGGACCGAGTTATTCAAATTGTTGGGGTCGAAGTTATACTTCTCTACAAGCCTCCACCCCCAGACGGATGGCCAGACTAAAAGGATAAACTCGCTCCTGGAGCAATATCTCTAGCACTACCTGAGTGCCAACCAATGAGATTGGGTGAAGCTGTTGGACATTGCCCAATTCTCCTACAACTTGCAGCGGAGCTCTGCATCCAATAAGAGCCCCTTCGAGATAATCACAGGACAACAACCGTCGACTCCGCACACCATGGCAATGGGGTATACTGGGAGTAGTCCATCAGCCTATCATTTCGCAAAGGAGTGGCATCGAAATGCAGATATTGTGCGGGCTTACTTGGAGAAGGCAACAAAAAGGATGAAGAAGTGGGTAGACTTGGGAAGGCGACCGCAAGAGTTCAAAGTTGGCGATTTGGTGTTGGTCAAGCTCCAACCAGTATCACTCCAATTCTTTAGGAACAAAGTCCACAAAGGATTGGTGCACAAGTATGAAGGGCCCTTCCCAATTATCAGCAAGGTAGGCAACGTCTCCTACAAGTTGCAACTGCCGGCGTGGTTCAAAATTCACAACGTTCTTCACGCCAGCAACCTAAAAGCCTACCACTCGGATCCGCAAGATGCTTCCCGAAGTGTTCCAACTCGGCTATCTCCCACCACAACCTCCTACGAGAAGCGAGTTGAAACCATTCTGGCGGACCGCAAGATAAAGCTACCCAATGGAACTGAGCAGACAGAGTACTTGGTGAAGTGGCGAAAGCTTCCCCGAACTGAAGCCAGTTGGGAGCCCGAAGACGCCCTGTGACATGAAGGAACAATTATCGACAACTACCAACAAGTGTCGACGAGGGCGTTGACAGTTTAAGTGGGGGAGAATGTCACGAACGGTCGTCGCGCACCCGCAACAACTCCGTTCAACGAACCGTTCGTCGCACTCATCTACATATACAGTTGCTTGGCAGCATGTTTTGTCTTGGTTTTGAGTCATTTTGCTTGTAAAAATGTAAGTTCGAACAAGTTGCAACACTACAAAGCGATCGCTCACCGAACCGAGCAAAATAACCTAAAACAGCTCCGTTTTCGTGTGCCACAGGCTGTTTTCTGCAGTCCGCTTCCGCTCACCAAAACGTCAACCATCTCAGCCCTTTTGAACCCCCCGGGTGGCACAAGGCTGGATGGGACTTCGGTATAGTGTCGGGCGTTAAACAACCTTTCGCAAGTTCGCACGTTACCTTGATGGGAACTTGTTGTCGCGACCGACACCCGGTGAGCAGCTGTTTGTGGACTTGCAGTTGTTCGATCAACCCTCTAAAGTCCTTGTTTCCCCCTCTCCCTCTTTTCTCTTGTGCACACAAGGTGCTCGCTGAATTGCTTGTAAAGCTTCCCCCTTTCGCGAGACGTCGGGACTTGTCTGTCGCTCGTTCTTTCGAACTAATCAACTTTCTCTTTTACAGGTCCTTCGGGACCTGCGAGAGATTGCAAGTGGGCTGATCTTTACGGAGCAATATCGCAAGGGCGAAGCACAACTTAGGTAAGGCAAGCTAAGTTCGCGTCTTTGCTACAAGTGTCACGGACTTAGCTGGTTTTGCCTAAGTCGTGCGGCACCCTTGCGTGTCCGTCCGCAAAGGTCAGCCTCCCCGAAGCCTCCCATTGTCCCTTAGGACCAACAATAGAGAGAACGGGTTAGAGAGAATGCCTCACTCGGGATCCACAAGCAAATATCTCCGAAAATGCAAATTACAAACAGACTTTACAAGCTCTGAACAGTTGCACAACAAAGGGTAAAATGGTCCATTACAGACCGAAAATCTCTCACACGTGTCCACATGACACAACCTTTATTTATAAGCCTAAAGCGGCTACCAACCTAACTAAAATGGGACTATTAAGCCTTCGGCTATCCCTCTACATGCTGTACAAAGCATGAACATATCAAAAGACACGGACATACATAAGCATTACATCAAACATCCTGTTTAGAAGTTTGTCCGTGACATTCTCCTCCACTTATTCCTTCGACGTCCTCGTCGAAGCCTTTGTGAACACTGCAACTCCTCGCCTTTGCTGAGTCTTCAATTTTCCGCTCCAACTGCAATGCGCCTCTTGGCTCCCAGCTGCTCTCCGCTGTTGTTTTTTAGTAGTCGAACCTTTGATCCGCCATGCTGCTTCAACTCGCCAATGACTCTGACTCTAGTGTGGGGTTGGCTGAGTTGTGTTGATCCTTGTTGGTTCCTGCGGATCCTTTAAATGAAGGAAAAGACCATCCTTACTGCGCCAGTCTCTCAAATGCCTCATGCTGCTTGAACTGGGTGGATGCTTGTTGGAGCTTTAACGAGCATCATCTCGTAAACTTCTAAAGTTTTGGATCCTTCCTCCACAAAATTTATCCATTGACTCTTCTTTAACTTAGTTGTCACTTCCAAGTAGGTTCGCATCACTTCCGCTTTCGATTGGCATTTCGTTGGGAAATGAAGCGGACAATCTACTCTCAGTAGCACTGATCACCGTTGGGGAGGATTTGACAACTATTGTCTTCCATTATCTTCGAAGAGTCTTTGAACATGTGCAGAGCTCCTCTGTTGGATAGATAAGAGAATTGGGGTACTCGGTTTCGCCCATTCTCTTAAGAATTGAGAAGGCAAAGGTTACTTAACTTCGCCCACCTCCTCGAGGTTGTACTCCATGCATCGAGCTGGTTATTAGCCTTCGTCTGCTCTTTGCTCACACTTCTGAAGCACTTGAAGTGTTTGCACTCCTTGCGTTGAGTTAGTTACTGTGATTCACCTTCTCAATGCCATCGAACTTCTGGAATGCGGGAAGTTTTCACCCCAACTTAGAGTGATTCTCTCATAGGTTTGGTCGCCTCTGGGATTGTACCGTCTTCTCCATCAACCCTACCGCCTACTCCACTGAGTAGCAAAGGTACAATACCGCGTACTGCCTGCTTCGTTCCTTGGTTATGCACTCTTGCATGACCCGAAGTCCTTCACTTTTGGCTATCTTGATAAGAAACTCATTGACACCGGTCTTACGAAGTTCCTTGACCTCTGCCCTTCAGCCTTGTCTCGATACTTGGAGTTTGCCTCTGCATGCTCCACCTCCTCGGCCCCTTTCACGACCAAGCGCTCTCCCTCCATGAGAGTAAGGGATCAATGACTTTCACGGAAGTCCCGCCTCTATGGTACCATGGCGCTGCCATGCCCATGGCCCTACTATCCGTCGCCTCGCATCTGCATCCCTTTTCTTCATGATCAGTAGATATGTCTCTGTGGCACTCCTCTGAGTCCAGCTCCATTCTAACTGATGCTTGATTTTGGGTAGTTAAGTCCCTCTGGACTCGTCGTCGCGTCCTCACCCCTTTCGACCCCCTGCTTCAACACCTCTGTATTATCCAAACAGCTCCCTTTGGTCGATGGAAAGACAGACTGCAACTCTCTTGCATGGCCTCTGCCATCATATTGTAGGGTTTGCACCGATTCTGTTCTCCTTAGCTTCCTTGGTAGCAACGTTCGCTTACTCGACCTTGTCCTCTGACTTGTCGGGCACCCTTAAGCGAATATGAGCTCTGGAGTAGTCCAACTCTCCAGCTACTTCGATCATACCTCTGTATAATCAAGTCCCTCCCATGGGACTCACTGGTACTTGCATTCGAACTTTTCCCTTGGTGGAACACAACCCCCATATGCTGATGACCAAGGCTTTCATCCGATGCAAAATTCGATGCACGCACGGAAGACCCGCCTCTGCGGTACCATGGCCTTCACTCCTTGAATCCACAGCCCTTCTTGCCGTCGTGTTTGTTCACCGAAGTGGAGCTTCCAGTAGCTCCCGATCATGCCTCCGTATGATCTAGTCCCTCACGGGACTATATCGTGTGTATCGCATTGCCATGAACTGTTCCACCACGATCCGCTGCACTATGTCGCCTCCTGGTGACATCTCTATTGCAATCTGATCCATGTGGGATGAACTCGAATTGTGGTCCTTCCATGTGTGGCCTCTACCAATACATCGCAGGGTCTCTTCCACCTTCGATTTTGTTCGCTCCTTTGGCAATCGACCTTCATCCACCCACTCTTGGGTCACACCTAGATGAAGCACCGTTCTAGGACAGTCCGTCGCCTAGTAGCTCCCGAAGTCCCCCGACTTCACTGCAATTCGTGCACCATTGTCTGGATCCTGGGCCCTGCCCCTACCAGCACAATCTTCACTGCGCACCGCTTCCTTCATGGCAACTTGAATGGCAACACTGTGGCATATTCTTCAAGAGTACCCGCCTCTGCGTCCTCTTGCCCCGTGCTAAGGCCTTCTGAACCCAACTTCGCCTCCGCAAATTTGAGTCGCCTTAGTTCCTCCATCACATGCTTTTCCGAGATAAGGTGCATGTGCCCAGAAGCTCCCTTCGTCTTTGGCACCATGCAAGATGAGTCCGCTCCGTCAGAATGAAGGACCCATAGAACAACATGATCGTACTCTTGCTTCTATAAGAGTTCATGTCCTTGACCTCTGTCCAAGGAAAGCACTGTGCCTCCGCTCCATGTTCCATCTTCTATACTGGCTCCCTTCATGCGGCTTGGGTACTTTGCCAAGTTACACCCAAGTTGCTCTGCTCCTCGTTTTTGCATTGAGTTGATGGTGGCCCTCGCGCCCACCATTCCATGGGTCAGCCCTCCCTTGAGTCCGATCTCATATCGACTCCAAATGTGCCTTCATTTGTGTTGCTTTGGGTCGCTCCCCCACTTGATCTCACAATGCATCTACCAATGCATTCTCTCGAGCGAGATCATGCGACGACTCCTCGCCGCTTGCTCATTCCATTGAGCTTCGTGGAGTTGTTGTTTGTTGAGGTACTCCTCAACTTGTGAGGTCCGTCCCACATGATTCTCCCTTTGGAGAGCCGAGACTTATCCCTCTTGGATAACTGTCTCATTGGAGCAACATCTCTCTTCGTCTCGGAGACCACCATCCCCTTGGACTACTCCGATCTGCTGAACAAACTGTGCATTGTTCTGCCTCTTGCAAACGCACTTGCTAGATTGCGACTCCACGTCAATACAGCCCCCGCTGCACCACTCAAGGCCTAGCAACATGCTGAACTCGTTGCACACTTCAACCTCCTACGGACGTATCCTTTACATGCCGAAGAGAAAGTTTCAATGCTCTATGGCGCCGAGTTTCGGTCGCCTTGGGATGGCCGCGAACATTCCATCATCCACATACAAGCCCATGTATGAGTACTGAATTCTTTGAGTTAGCAATTCCCCTCACCTCTGTGAGCTTTGCACAACTCTTACGGTCGCTGAGCAACTCATTCCACCTTGCATGGTCTCATCCTTTACCAAGCGTCTCGCTTGCCTTGAGCACCATCAAGTATAGTTATCAACGTTGAGTCGTAGCTCAAACTCAACCATCCCAACCTTTGTGCGCTCCGCATTCTTCCAGGCTTGCCTGTTCTCGTGGTGCCTCTTGCGCGAAGGGTTGGCCATTCCTCTGAATGTCAATCTCAGATGTCCGCTCCTCCGAACGACTCCTTTTCCCTACATCTCCATGCCCGTTTCCCCCCCCCCCCCCGCCAAACGATCGCGCGTGTGCTGACTGCCCTCAACGCAGTCCCGCTAAGTCCCCCACATTTGCATGCTAAGTGTTTCTATGAGTACTTGTCCCGCTTTGATACCATCTGTCACGGACTTAGCTGGTTTTGCCTAAGTCGTGCAGCACCCTTGCGTGTACGTCCGTAAAGGTCAGCCTCCCCGAAGCCTCCCATTATCCCTTAGGACCAACAAAAGAGAGAACGGGTTAGAAAGAACGCCTCACTCGGGATCCACAAGCAAATATTTCCTAAAACACTTCATAGACAATGCAAATTACAAACAGACTTTACAAGCTCTGAACAGTTGCACAACAAAGGGTAAAATGGTCCATTATAGACCGAAAATCTCTCACACGTGTCCACATGACACAACCTTTATTTATAAGCCTAAAGCGGCTACCAACCTAACTAAAATGGGACTATTAAGCCTTCGGTTGTCCCTCTACATGTTGTACAAAGCATGGACATATCAAAAGACACGGACATACATAAGCATTACATCAAACATCCTGTTTAGAAGTTTGTCCGTGACACAAGGGTGCCTCACGACTTAGGCAACACAAGCTAAATCCGCGTCTTGGCCGCAAGGGTGCCTCATGCCTTAGGCAATTCCAGCTAAGGTCGTGATAGCGCGTTAGAAGTCTTGTATAATCCTCAGAGACCTTTGAGATCAAAAGAAAAATTTTATAACACGATTGTGAGACCAACAATACTTTATGGATCTGAATGTTCGACAATTAAAAAACAATATATACAAAAGGTTTGTGTTGCTGAGATGAAAATGTTGATATGGATATATAAAGTTACTAGGAAAGATAGGAAAAATAATATTTTTATTTGTGAATAACTAGGTATCGCTTCGATAGAGGATAAGATGAGAGCAAATTGTTTAAGATGATATGGGCATATGCTTAGGAGACATCCGAATGCGGTAGTCAGAAAAGATGAAATGATTAATGTTAGTAATACGAGGAAAGGTAAAGGAAGACCTAAAAAGACTTTAATAGAAATAATTCTGAATTTAACTAAACATATGGCTTATGGTTTTGTTGTTGTAAATAAGAATAGGAAGGTGGAATCATGAAAATGAAATTTTCTTACTGTAATCCAAACAAAAGCTGAAAACTTATTAGTTAATGAAACATAAAAAAGGCTAATAAGCAAAGTTTCTATTGGTAAGCAAATCAAATAATCATTAGTATGTAAAACTTTTAACAAAACAATGCCTTACATCAGATATTTATATTGGAGACCCAACAAGAATTGAATGTGATATAATGCATAACTGTACACGAAGGCAATACCACCCAGCCAACATATGCTAAAAACCATTTAAGTGTCACCATATAAGTGAACCCTCAAAGCATGCTGGCCACTGTTTTTTTGTTTCCTATTATTTCAAGTGACTCGAATCTAAAAAAGAAAACAGTAGAGTATAACAACATAATTGTAACATCCCATTAGTCCCACATCGGAAGTGGGCAATGTGTATGATTAGCTTATATGGGGCTGATGAGTATACTACGTTAACTCCCGCTTAAGCAATTTGGTCCGTGGTTGCATTTGGGCAGGGTGAGAGGGCTCGAGTAGGAAAGGGCTACCCGTGGATGGAGTCGAGAACTCATCACGGCGTGGAGCCACCACTGAGTTAAACCTCACATGCACTATGCTAGGGTTCGATCTGGGTTATGTCGGGCCTTGACGAAGATGTCAAGCTAATTGAGTTGGGGATATTGTAACATCCAATTAGTCCCACATCGGAAGTGGGTAATGTGTATGATTAGCTTATATGGGGCTGATGAGTGTACTACGTTAACTCTCGTTTTTGGTCCGTGGTTGAAGGACCAAAATGGAGTTATTGGCCAGTTGGCTCATCAGACTCGGGTCGTGACATTTGGTATCGGAGCCGAGCCACCACTGAGTTAAACCTCACATGCACTATGCTAGGGTTTGATCTGAGTTATGTCGAGCCTTGACGAGAACGTCAAGCTAATTGAGTTGGGGATATTGTAACATCACATTAGTCCCACATCGGAAGTGGGCAATGTGTATGATTAGCTTATATAGGGCTAATGAGTGTACTACATTAACTCTCGCTTTTGGTCCGTGGTTAAAGGACCAAAATAGAGTTATTGGCCAGTTGGCTCATCAGACTCGGGTCGTGACAATAATCGCAACATATATGACATAAAATTCAATACATTTGATGAATATCCCTCCTAGATGTTATATTTTTTCTTTTTAAGAGAGCCTCATAGCATTGAGCTTATATTCAAGCAAAGCATTTAGATAATTACAAACTAATTCTTCTAGCAGAATATGTGATCCTGATCTCGGGGAAGCAAAAGCCATAGGAAGACTTGAACTAGAGCAATTTAAATCCATACAGTTTTGGCCCAAATTTTTAGTTGATATTTCCATGGTCAATGATAGTTAATTTTATTTGTCCATATTGTCGTATACCTTAACATGCTAGCACTTTCAGCACTATCAATATTTTACCTACTTCATGCATATGTGCTAAATGATAAGACATTTTTATTTCTTATATCAAGAAAACATCAGTGAAGTAAATTATAACTGATACAGCAGCCCTCAATTACTTGGTCTATTATTTATTTCAACTACCTTAATAGTCTCTATGAGATGCATGAAATTGAACTCTAGCCTAAATTACATAAACAGCATTGCAATACATGAAACATGGAATGTACATGCTACAAGTATTTTGTATGGCAGTTGGTTAATACTTAATACAACCAGAAATCATCAGAGATCAATCCACGTATGCCTGAAAGTCAATCAGAATGGGGGGATACAAAAATTGGCAGATGAAACCAAATGCAAACCAGACACAATTATCCGGGACAGATTGAATCCAACTAAGTGCCACTTAAGTCATGGTGCTTCCAATGAAAACCTACTGATTCTGAAGTTTCTCATGATAAAACCTAAAAGATCTTGCCCCATATCAGGTCAACCGCAACACTGGAGAAAGAACAGGGTGACAGCCAGGAAGAGGGTCATCTTTGCAATCTGCGTATCATGTTACAGTTCATATTGTTTGACTCCTACGTGGACAGAATCCACAGATTTCTGCATAATACAAGGCACAAACCCATCTACCACCCCAACATCAAAATCTAGTAGAGTTGCAAGGTCAACCTTTTCTGTAGCAAATTTTAGATCAATATTGGTCAAGATTCTTAGAACTTTGTTTTCATATCTAAATCAGATTTCTAATGTTACATAATTGGTTATTACAGCATGTGCTACGCTTTTCTAATTAAAGTCAGGTGCCGTACGTATACATGAAATTTCTAATGTCAGTGCAGCAGACCAGACTAATGATGAAATTTATTATGGATCCTTATTGTTTCTTTTTCTGTTTTCCCTCAGGGAACAAGGCTTGAGGCGGCTAGCCCATGTCACGCAACCTCTGTCATTCATGGACATCTATCTTGATGCTTAAAACAAACGATTCATAGATAAATGTATGATAGAATGACTTTTTTTTTTTCCTGACACTTGATAAAGTAATCTAGTATGATAATGCAAGCTCCACAAACCAATTCACTGTGAAATAATGCAATCATCTTTTAATAGTTAAATACAAAGAAAATGAATGCACAATGATATTCAAGGAGGTCATCGTAATTCATAAGTACATGGAGGAGTTACAGAAGAATAGCAATCAACATCGGCACATATCACAGAGAAACATATCAAGCTGAAAGGGAAAATTAAGCTATCAAAAACCTGGATATCTGTTGGTATCGAACATTTCCCTCTATAGATATGCTGGGGGCATTTCATAGCCAAGTCTTCTGAAATAAATCCAGTTCCATCTGTATGGATCATTGGATCACCATTTTCACCACATAAGATGTTTCCATTGTCATCCTACAAGAATGAAAGAGCACTATCCAAATAAGCCACAGAATCAGGACATAGGCAACAGATTGAAATTTGATTAAAAATCTTCCAATGAAACATAAGTATACCACACAAGGTATGTCGTCAATCACTTCCACATGAATAGATGAAAGATCGATATCTAACTTGATGGTCTTGGACAAGATCAAAGAAAACCTGCATTTATGTTCTATTCAACTAATGACACCATATGCTAACAACTGTATCGCCATAAAAAACAGACAATGTTCAACATAGTTGGCTATGCCCACAAACTAGACATACAATGTGCAGAAAGACATTACATATCCAGCAGAAAGTTCAACCTGGCCATGTATTTGGACAAACTTGAAACTGTATGAATGTGCATGAAAACAGTTCTTGCTTCATGTATAAACTTGTCAGATAAAATATAAGCTTTTTCCTGGTCCACACCCCAATTGGATTCCATGCGAACAAAATAGCATTTTACAGGAGAGCTAGTTGGGCTTTTCTTCTTCTCTTTGCCACCATCCTTGAAAACTGATCACACAAAAGAAGACAGGTCAGAAAGCATTTTGATTTATAACAGTAAGAATTTTTCCATGGCTTTAAGGAGCATGCTTAAAAAACACCATAAGAAACTGCAGGACTTGAGTAGAAAATGGACTTAGCAATTAACTCTTAAGATAACCAACAAAGGACATAAATAGTAAACAAAGTAACAACAATAGATAATTCCACAACAATATGGTCTGCAGTGTCATAGTGATAATTCGATTTTTCTCCGATTTCTGGGAGCAATGACAATGACAAATAGGAAATAAAATCCTATTAGTTAGGAAGAATTGTTGAAGAGTAAGGAATGAAAGTAGACAAAATGAAAGTCCAAAACCATAAAACTCCTTAGTGACCACACTTGTCTAACTTGTCCTATATGCGCTGAGCAGCTTAGGAAAGCTCAACCAGCTAGTGTCTTGCATCTGGGAGCGGGAGCAATGACAATGATGAACAGGAAAAAAGATCATATTTGTCAGAAAGAATTGTAGAAGAGAGAATATGAAAAAAGCTGAACTGAAAGTCTGAAACCATAAAACTCAGTTTCCTAACTTGTATGATAAGCACAGAGAAGGTTAGGAAGGTTCAACTAACTGGTGTCTTGCATCTGGATTGGGCAAGCACAATTTCTGTAATGTTCAAGGCTCAGTGCGAACCCTTTTTCCTCAAGGATAGTGTAAAATCAAATTGTTACTTGACAATTCAAACCAACCAAACCATCTGAACTGATTTGTTGTACAGGTTTACTAAGGTTTGTCATCTCTCACCGACCAGGCATATCAGTACCAGACCAGACTGGTATGTACCAGTCGGTATGACACACCGGTACGTATTGAAGACTCAAAGAGGGAGAAGAAGAAGAAGAAGAAGAAGAAGAAGAAGAAGAACAGGAAGGATCAAATGGCAGTGGAGGAAGAGGAAGAGGAAGAGGAAGGAGAAGGAAGAAGAGAAGATGGTGGAGGAAGAAAAGGCGGGAGGAGGAAGAAGACAAAAGAACAAAAGGAGGCAATGGAGCAAGAGGAGAAAGGAGGAGGAAGGAAGAAGAGGACCTGGTGAACCAAGAGGAGGAAGAAGAGGAGGAGGTGGACGAACAAAGAAAAGGAAAAGGAGGAGGAAGAGAAGAAGAGAAAGAATCCTACCCAAAATTGACAACAAGCGATGGATGGCAGCAAAGGCTCACAGGCTGTGTGTGTATGGGGAAGAGGGCTCACAAACACAAGACCTAAACCAGTGAGATAGATTTTTTCTTTTTTTTTATTGGTCGGACTGGACCGCCCAAATCAGGGGTAGTCTCTGTACTGGTTCAATGGATGGGTACAACTGCCCATTTTGTACCGGTCCGGGCAAAACAGCAGTCCATGTCTTACACAGTTGAGCTCTGGTTGGTCTGATCAACTTCAGGACAGCCCAATAGAATCTAACAGCCCAACCCCTGACCAGAAGAAAAGATGACTGTTTGCCCCTTCGAACAAAGAGTTCAATTAAAATGGACATAGAAAATATTGAAGCACTATTTAAATATACATAAACCAAATGTACCATGAAAAAAGGCAAAAGATAGCATGAGAAGCCAGATACATCATTTTTTCAGGAAAAACTTTTTGTATACTTTCATCAAATACCTGAAAGATACTAGAGATGTGACTCAGCAATGGCACTACAGCATCCAATCTGAGGTTCTCATTTAAATGTATTCTCATAAATTCAGGAAAACACTTCACTGGACAATTTCTATGTATTTAAAAGAGTAATAAGAATAAATCACTTCTCAGAACAAGCATCATAAAGCATATCAAATGGTCTGAAATCAGCTTAAATCTCATGGAAACACTCATGCTAATTTTCAATTCCTAATCCATTTTCTTTAATTGGTATGTGTATTTTATGAAAGCACTCAAGTATCTTATATCACTTCCCAAAAAGTCCCATTGAACAAGAAGACCCATGTAAATGCAAAATTACTAGAACCCAAGGCTAGAACATCATATAAATCAAAACTAAAGCATGCAAGAGTTAGGATCCTTTTCCTATCCGTAATTACATTTATTTTTCAGTGCTAGAAGTATACTTCAGTCTTAATTGCATCTTTTGCAACACAATTATAAGAAGGTACTGAATATAATGTACGGGAGAATTAGACCTTTCTTTTCAACATAGCTTTTCACACCAAATGATGAAAAGCTAACAAGTCCAAAAATACAAATGCTGATCAAGCACAAACCAATTGTTAGCTCATTCCCAAATATGTCAGAACATATTAAATCAGTAAAGGCAGACTACAAATTTGATTATTTTATTTTCCAAAATAACCCTTAGGCATCAAATAATTGCCAGTCGCAATCATGTTAAATCACTAGAAAGTTCTAAAATATTAAGCAAGTATAGATTTATCAATCCACTCTCACTCCCAAAACTGATGAGACCAGACTTATCGCAAACATTAAGCTGCAACAAAGAATTATGACAAAGAAAGTTAAAGAAAATAACCTTACCAAAAAATTGATACCATCGTAAACCCACAAAAATCCCCTCTTCAGCAACTTTGTGGTATACTGAGTTAGATATTTGAAAACTACAAGATGATCTTTTTTCTCCACTCATTTCGTCAGTGAATTTTACCAACAAGACATTGTCATCACCTAAGATCCGCTGCAGATGAGTTCTCTGAAGTTGAAGATAGGGACCCTGAACATGTACTTGCATAACTAAATTTTGTGATACAAAACAAAAAGACTAGAGTGCTCATGAATTCATATCCCATCTCTGAATATTAGGAGAAGAAGACGACCATGAAATTTGACAAAGAGAATGTCAGTTATGAAGAGCAGAATATAAACAACAATTTAAAATACGGTGCATATTTCACCAATAAAAAAATCGGCTGACTTTTTTTTTTGTTAGGGATGGGGTAGTTTTGTACTTTCACTTAGACCTCCTTTTCCGTTGAATGCTATTGTTATTCTCCTAAATACTTACTTTCTTTTTCCCACTCGTATCAACACAGGTCCTTGTCTTCATCAGGAGTTATGTGCCCAGCACATCTTCTGAACTAAATATTTTCCAAACTTATTATACAAAAGAATGAAACAAGATAAATCTGACTGAACAGTAAGTAAGGCAGTACTCAACAGATTTTGCATACATACATATGTAGTATTGTCACAGTTTAGTCAATTTATCCTTGTTTTCCCCACAAAGCAACCAGCTCACTATAAACTTTTCTTTTTGTGTTCATATTTTAAAATACTATGAATTTAAAATCCAATAACAAGGTGATGTTTTGGAAAGCAGAAGCTATTACTTATACTAATTGAAAGCCCTGGCATGACAAAAAATTGATTCAAGAAGTCTAATAGTAGCTCAAATAAGCTAAATGAACTCCGATTGCCAAATGATCAATACTGTAAATCATGTGCCGCTGACAACATAACCTAGCTCAATGAATAAAAGAACAGAATGGGGAATTTGAATCTTCTACATACCCAAAAAGACTAGTAACATACCTTAAATGTAAAATTTCTCTCTAAGTCAACGTGACAATGGTATACATGAGCCTTACCGGAATCCCAGTCCATATTCTGCAAGCCAGAGAAAGAAAAATCATTAGGTGTAGACATGGAAGGCTTTCTCATGCATGCGACAACACGACAAACATGAATGTTATTCCTTCACATCAAGGATCTAAATGCCAGTTGTGAACAGTATACCAACCTGAACCCAGTGAAACTCAACAAAATATTGAAGACCCACTGGTACCAGACCATAAAATATTAAACAATATGGTCTAATACCAATCGTTGGTCGTAGCAGAAAATACCATTTAAAACATACCGGTTAGGCTGATATTTTAATCCCTTCACATAACACACTAATATTCTACTAGTACTAACTCGTAATTCTTTCTGAAAAACCAAATTCGGTTGAGGAGAATAGGTCCAGCATTGAGATCTTTCCCAAATTATTTCCCAGTACAAAAGTCTCAAGCTTCAAGGGCAGGCGTGGAGTATTAGAAATTAAGCACAAGTTATTTCCTGGTTCAAAAGTCTCAAGCTTTAAAGGCAAATGATTCTTAAAGAATTATGGAAATGAACAATGGAAGTAACCAGAATGGTTAAGACACTTCAAAAAAACAAATACAGAACAAACTATATGAAACTCCAACACTTAAATTATATTAGTCAATTCCACTAAAGAAGTTCATCAAGATGGCCCCCTTCAAACTTTCCCTACATTTTACTAATATATTTTCAAAAGATATTTCAAAGAATGTGCCAAATTGAGGAATTATTTTGGTGAATATGAACTTAAGAACAACTATATTTTTATAGAGTAGTTGTGAATGGTAAGTTTTACCTGTCTCCTATCTAGCTCAGAAATGCACTTAGACCCAACTTCTTTCCAAACTTCCAACTCGAATTGCTTCATCGGCCATAATTGTATTTTCTCAATAAAATCAACTGATATCATCTCTTCTAGTTTATTCCTGGGAAAGCAAAAGAAAATCGGTATCAGCTAGTTAAGCCAAAACTGTTTCAGATGTATTCAACTTGCTAAGTGCCACTCCCATCCTGAACGAACTAAAAATTGTAACCAACACAATGCAACCAGCTATAGGGGCTTCAGGTCCTCAATGACCTACCATTTACAAATTGTTCATCTAGGTATCCTCAGACATACATTGCATGATGAAAACAAGTTTATGACAGAATGTTATCTTCCCACCCACTATGACAAAGAAAATGAAGATTCCTTGTACGAATAAGGAATCATCAACTTTATTATTTCTCCAAACATAATCACTCATCGTGCAGCAACACTTTCCAGCACATAAGTCATAAACTGAAAGGTTGACCAGGAAATTATAAATTTTTATGATGAGGAGCAAAATTCGTCTGTGCACGTCTGTACCTTAATGGTTGACATTGTCCACAATTAGCTGTAAATTGAGGACAAAACAAAAGGCTAATCAGCCAGTAAGCTCCTCCGCACTCCAAAAGCCTAGATATAAGATGCGCCCCCTTTTTTCCTCTCAAGAAGGGTTAATGATGAGGAAAGTTCAACATTACTTAATAAATAAACCTGAATCGATAATTTCAGATCAGGTAATGTATCAACTGAAGTTTCAGCATGGAAGTGTCCCAGCCTCTCAGGTCATCAAGCTTTTTGGCATTGCATGACCATTTTCAAGAGGAATTGGAAGGACGTATCATCTAAAATGCTTTCTTCTTTTAATAGATTGCTTCACTTATGCTCCCTTGCACAAAGGGCCCAGGCAAGACAAAAGATATATGATACACTCCCTAGTCTTCATTCAGACAATTCAACACTCGGAAGAATGCTCAATGACATTTTAATCTGTGCCAGAACAAATAAAAACCAGATGGATCAGGCCCATATTTGTTTGGTATGGGAAACACTGTGTTGACACCAAAATAACAGCATTTCTTTGAACATATACAAATTGGCTACCGCAGAGACAAAATTGCAAATTGAGAATTTAAACTCGCAAGGCAGTCAGCAAAACTTGGCATTTAATCTGCCAAGTTTGCAAGATGAAGTTACATGATGCGGACAACAATAAAATAAATTTCAAACAATAGAATCTTTAATGCTTCCACATATCTGGTGATGAATATAATTGCAGGTAAAACGTATTCACAGGTAAAAATCAGAAGTTCATATTCGTATGGCATTCAGATGTGCTTTCAAGAAGCAACTTAGAGCCGAATGATTGCTCATGTTGCTACAGAAACTGAAAAGGCAGAAAGACAGTTTGACAATTTATGGCTCGAAGGTGCGTAGGATGTTCAAAATATTGAAGTGTTCTCTATGACTCGATTTTATATACTTCACAAACATTTCGTATTCAAAATTGATCTTCCGAAAAGGGTAAAATAAGTATCTCGTTGTCTTTCTTGCATAACCCAAAAGATCACCTCAGGACCTCCTAATGTACCTCCACATGGCCATTTAGCATTTCCTTGAGCTATCAGGAAATCAAGAACATTAAACCAAAAGTAGCGCCATCACTGACCTTCCGATATAACTAAGGATCAAGAAAGCCTTTCTAAATTCGAGCCTGCCCAAAGCCACGAGCTGCGGACTTGCCATCTGCCCCGATGGCAAACTCCCCTCAAATCTTGGCGTGCACGCATGTGGTTCTTCTGCTACGGAAGCAAAAGCGAAACGGTAGTCGATAGTTCAACGAAGACCCAAAGCCCAGTTTGTAAAAGACAAACAGGCTCTATCTTTTCTAACGAAAAAAGGAATTTTTTTGTTTAAACTAAAGCAAGAAAACGTAGTTTCCCACCTGCAACCGAATTAGGGCCAGAGGACGGGGAATGGGGAAAGCAGGCGCTCGCATGGGTGGAGGCCTGGGCGGCGTTCGGTCGGCTAGCCATGTACATGATCAGCGCGGACAAATTCTTGATTCTGCGGGAGGACACCTTCCGCAGGATGTCCAAGGCAGCGGCCTCCCCTAGGCCGGCGAGGGCCTTCCTCGCTACGGGGTCCGGTGGGAGTAGCGACTTCTCCCGGCAGATCCGCTCGATCAGGTCCTCCGCAGCGCTCGGTAGCCGGAGTTGGGGACCGTTCCCCGCAAGCAGCGACAAAGGAGGGTGCCCCATCGATGGATCCCGCGGAAGAGGAATTCGTGTCCGGAGGGGGGATGCTTCGACGATGCTATTCCTTCCTTAGGAAGGAAGCAGCAGCGGCATCAGAACCGAGCGCACAACGGCCTTTTCGAAAAAATAAACGTGAGAGATCCACTTCAAAAGCTAGTATATTTGTTCTCTTACACTCTCACATCTCGATTCTCCACGGATGCAAGTCCTACGCATCAACCGTTGGATGGCATTCGCTTCATGGTAGACGGATGCTATGGTACTTGGAGAGCATCCTAATCTTTTCTTTCCGTACGAAACTGGTTTGTCGCTTTGGACAGCTGCGTTGAAAGCAGACGTACGGAAAGGAGGAAGTTTATTTTAATAATAATAATAATAATAATAGAGATTAATATTTTTTAAATTAATTTTTTATGAATTAATATATATATACATATAATTTATAATTTAATTCTAATAAAATTTGTTTATTTCTCACCTTTTTTTTTTTCTTTTTTCTTCTCCTCTCCTCTTGCGGTAGCTACACCTGGCGATAGAGAGCTAGAGGGAAAGGTGTTACGAGCAAAAGGTGGTAGTGCAAGATCGATGATTGTTGACAAATACTAACGACCTCAGGCGACAGAGAAGGAGAGGGAAGGGGTGAGGGAGCCATGGTCCGATATAAAGAGAAATAAATTTTTATATAATAATAAATAATAGCAAGCCGTAACACGTAACAAAATTAAATAAAATTACAATCAAATAAAACACTATGATTTACGTGAAAAATCCCTCCAATATGAAGGGTAAAAACTATATGGTAAACTAGAGATAATCCACTATAAAAATAATAAATATACAAATCTCAATCTCTTGCATAAAATCATAGCAACAATCACAAGACAATAACTATGATACAAAGATCACGTCACTGTGCATAATATCCAAATTCTCTCCAAGTAATCACAACAAGAATCTACTGTAGATCTGATCTAACTTGAGATGAGAACACTGCATGATTGAGAACAGCCTCTCTACATTATCCTTGTTTTCTTCCCTTTCAGTGTATGGAGATCAATAATGGATCTCGGTACAATACCCTCGAGTCGATTGCCTCCTAGATCAAGAAAAGTGAGTCTAAGTCTCTAATTACAGTAAGAATAATGCCATGGAACTCGGAATTAAAAATATCAAGATAGGTAAGACTACTAATATTCTCCAACCATTTGGATAAGACGGTAAAAGAGGTGGTAAAGATGACATGGACGATAGAAGCTGGGATGCTATTGAGACCAACGAAAGACATACTTAACACTTGGAGGGACAATGGTTAGGTCTAACCGACTGAGTTTCAAGGAGGTAAGATGAGAGAGACAATCGAGGTTGTCAAGAAGGGGGTGCAAAGACATAAAGCAACTCTTAGATTAAGAACGTAGATGCTTTTGAAAGGTTCCCCACCCGAGTAGGTATTCCTCCCATGAAATATGTGCGAGATAGATTAGGTTATTTTAGTTTCTTGAAGGAGCCAATGAATCCCGGGATCCAGATTCCTCTGAAATCATTGGAGCTAAGATCCAAGTGCTTCAGGTGAGATAAAACAAGTAATGATGAGTTTATCCTCTCACCGCGTAATGCCCAATCATTTGTATTTGTGCTTCGAAGGTCCAACTTGACGATATGGCCAGTGGGGGTGTGGCAAATGACGTAACGATCTTAGCCTACCCAAGAAGATAGCTAGTTATAGACATCAAGGATGCCGGCCTTCAAGTCCAAAGGAAGAGTAGTCTAGTTCAACTATATCTTCCGTTACTAGATAGAAAAAATATATAAGATTATCACGAGTAGAACAAGATAAAATATTATATCTTTCACTTAAAATTTTTTATAACTTTAAAAATTTTATATTTCATTACCCGATATATAGGAGTTTTATAGTCATACATTACATTAATTATATTTAAAATAAATCATTTAAAAAATATTTTTTTTTTCAATAATAAAAAGCCAATTTAGTTTGTTAATTTATTTCTCCTCTTGATGCAATGAACCTCTTTCTCTTAATACACTGAACCTTTTTATGATACTTTAATAAGTTAAATTTTAACATTCACCTCCCTTGAACTTATTCCATCTAACATACAAAGTTTCTTTCAAAGTTGTTAAGATATTTCAAATTTGAGAGATTGTATAAATATATTAGTCACTTATTAATTTATCTTGATATAAACTAGTTTTATTTTTTTATTTTTGACATGATATCTTATAAAATAAAATCTTATATCGATGTGCTTCGATTTTTCATGATAGACTGGATTCTTGGCTAAGACAATAACTAATTTATTACTAATATAAATCTTGATTAACTTATTCTGCGGTATATGAAGTTCTTGAAATAATATTCTTAACTATATTGCATGACAAACACAAGAAGATACTACTATATATTCTGCTTCATATGTTTTTTTTTTTAAGACCATGTGAATGTAGTTTTACTAAAATAAAATATAAATCCAATTGTACTCTTTCGATTATCGTAACTTTCGACGTAATCACTATCATTATATCAAATAAGCTCTAACCTTTTAGATGATGAATAGAATATTTCATACTCAATTATCCCTTTAACATATAGTAAATTTTTTTTGGAAATATTTAAATGAGATATCTTAGTAGCTTCTATGTATCTACTTATTAAACCAACTCTAAATAATATATCAGGTCGAGTGCATGTCAAATATCTTAAACATCCAACTAAATTTTTATAATAAGTTGGATTAATATATTTACCTTCACCTTCCTTGTTTAACTTGGTGCCATATTCCATAAGTATATTTGTAGAGTGACAATCTTCCGTGAAAAAATTCTTTAGAACCTCCTTTGTATAATTTTCTTATGAGATGAAAATTCTTTCATTATCTTGTACAACTTCAATACTGATAAAATAAGTTATTAGGCCCAAGTTGGTCATCTCAAACTCTTTCTTTATAAAGTGCTTAAAGTCTTTAATTATGAAGATATTATTACTTATAAAAATTAAATCATCTACAAACATGCATATAAATAAGATATCTTTATCAGAGTTAAATTTCATATAGAAAGCATGTTCATATGGATATTTAGAAAATTTATTTTGAATAAAATAAGTATATATTCAAGAATTCCATGCTCATGGAGCTTGTTTAAGCCCATAAAGCACTCTTTTAACTTGTATACCTTATCTTGTTATTCATGAATATTAAAACCACGGGTTATTGAATATATATCTCTTCTTCAAAAGCTCCATTAAGAAAAATATTGATTTCACATCCATTTATAAAAATTTTTATTTCATTTGAGCTGTTAAGGAAATAAATAATCTCATTGTCTCCAATCGAATAATTGGTTCAAATACTTCTTCGTAGTCAATCCCATATTCTTATTTGTAGTCCTCCGTAACCATTTCTTTTTGTTTTTAAAATCTATTTTACACCAATTGCTTAGTGATCTTCTAGAAGTGTAGTAAGCTCCCATGTATTATTTTTGTTAATAGCACAAATCTTCTTGTTCATAGTTTGTCACTATTTTTTTTCTCTACAAACTTATTTAAAGGTTGATGGATTATATCGTATAAAAAGATAAAAAAAAGAAAGCTCATCATTGTTAGTATCGACCATTCAAGTAACATCATATAGCTCCTAAATTATTTTTATACTTAAAATCGGACTTCTTGAATCATGTGACCTAGCCAATCTAGGTGATGATTCAAGTAAAGACTTTTCGGTGCTTGTTTGTATTATATCATCCTCTTATGAATATATAGTTTTCTTATGTTGCTATCACTTTTCCTGTTTCAAATCCGTTATTCCTCAAACTCAACATCTCTTAACATCACAATTTTGTTTGCGATATGATTATAAAGTTTGTAACCACTAGAATTCTTAGCATAACCTAACAAGATGCATTTTTATTTTTTATTCTTAAGTTTTGTTCTCTTTTCTTTTGGTATCTTAGCTAATATAACACTTCTGTAAAATTCTCAAATGATTTAACTCTTGTTTTATGTAAGCTTCATACATTTTGTTAAAAAAAAAATGTTAAGCAAATAAACCATACAACCAACAGCATCTCCCCAAAATTATTTAGGAATTCTTTAGCTAATTAAGCCAAAATTGTTTCAGATGCATTCAACTTGCTAAGTGCCACTCCCATCCTGAACGAACTAAAAATTGTAACCAACACAATGCAACCAGCTATAGGGGCTTCAGGTCCTTAATGACCTACCATTTACAAATTGTTCATCTATGTATCCTCAGACATACATTGCATGATGAAAACAAGTATGTGACAGAATGTTGTCTTCCCACCTGCTATGACAAAGAAAATGAAGATTCCTTGTACGAATAAGGAATCATCAACTTTACTATTTCTCCAAACACAATCACTCATCGTGCAGCAACACTTTCTAGCACATAAGTCGTAAAATTCGTCTGTGCATGTCTGTACCTTAATGGTTGACATTGTCCACACAGTTAGCTGTAAATTGAGGACTGTAAGCTAATCAGCCAGTAAGCTCCCTTTTTTCCCTCTACCTCTCCATCTCTAGCGACCGCAAGAGGAGGAGAAGAAGAAGAAAGAAAAAGGTGAGGATAAACAAATTTTATTATAATTAAATTATAAATTATATGTATATATTAATTTATAAAAAAAATAATTTAAAATATTTAAAGTGATCGTAAATATTAATCTCTATTATTATTATTATTATAAACTTCCTCCTTTCCGTACGTCTTCTTTCAACGCAGCTCTCAAAAGCGATAAACCAGTTTCGTACGGAACGAAAAGATTGGGATGCTCTCCAATCACTATAACGTCCTTCTACCATGAAGCGATTGCCAGCCAACGGTTGATGCGTGGGACTTACATCCGTGGAGAATCGAGATGTGAGAGTGTAAGAGAACAAATATACTAGCTTTTGAAGCGGATCTCTCACGTTTATTTTTTCGAAAAGGCCGTCGGGCGCTCGGTTCTGCTGCCGCTGCTGCTTCCTTCCAAAGGAAGGAATAGCATCGTCGAAGCATCCCCCCTCCGGACACGAATTCCTCTTCCGCGGGATCCATCGATGGGGCACCCTCCTTTGTCGCTGCTTGCGGGGAACGGTCCCCAACTCCGGCTACCGAGCGCTGCGGAGGACCTGATCGAGCGGATCTCCCGCAGAACCAAGAATTTGTCCGCGCTGATCATGTACATGGCTAGCCGACCGGACGCCGCTCAGGCCTCCACCCATGCGAGCGCCTGCTTTCCCCATTCCCCGTCCTCTGGCCCTAACTCGGTTGCAGGTGGGAAACTACGTTTTCTTGCTTTAGTTTAAACAAAAAAATTCCTTTTTTCGTTAGAAAAGATAGAGCTTGTTTGTCTTTTACAAACTGGGCTTTGGGGTCTTCGTTGAACTATCGACTACCGTTTCGCTTTTTGCTTCCGTAGCAGAAGAACCACATGCGTGCACCCCAAGATTTGAGGGGAGTTTGCCATCGGGGTAGATGGCAAGTCCGCAGCTCGTGGCTTTGGGCAGGCTCGAATTTAGAAAGGCTTTCTTGATCCTTGGTTATATCGGAAGGTCAGTGATGGCGCAGATTAAAATGTCATTGAGCATTCTTCCGAGTGTTGAATTGTCTGAATGAAGACTAGGGAGTGTGTATCATATATCTCTTTTGTCTTGCCTGAGCCCTTTGTGCAAGGGAGCACAAGCGAAGCAATCTATTAAAAGAAGAAAGCATTTAAGATGATACGTCCTTCCAATTCCTCTTGAAAATGGTCATGCGATGCCAAAAAGCTTGATGACCTGAGAGGCTGGGACACTTCCATGCTGAAACTTCAGTTGATACTGGATGGCTGACAAATACTGGTGGTGACGACGACCTCAACGATGCGATCGTCAGAGCAGGCGACAGAGAAGGAGAGGGAAGGGGGTAGGGATTAAAAGGCGGTGGTGCAAGACCAGCCGACGAGGGCCGACGAATACTCGAGGATGCGATCGTCGGAGCAAGCAGGCAGGCGGTGGTGCCGGACCAGCCAGCGAGGGCCGACGGATGCTTGACGTCGCACCGGAGGCAAAGGAGCTTCCTAGATCGACAGGGGCCAGCCGTCGGGCATCCGAGGAGATGAAGAGGGAAAGGAACAGAATTGCAGGAGAAAGAGGAGAAGGCTTTATTTCCAATGGCTTAAGTTTATATTTAAGGCTTAATTGTAAGCTTAATTATTCAGACAAATTGATTATTCAACAAATATTATAATTAAGGCTTAATTAATTTAATTTTATAGACACTTTGATTATTAATTATATATATATAAGGTTTTATAATATATTTCAGTTGAGAGTTTTTAAGACTTTTAATATATTTTAAAATAAAGGATATACTTCCCCTTTTTTTAACATAATCTTAAGCTTATAATTTATAATAAAAAAAATCTTATAATATCTATATTATTTATTTAAAAGAATGATAATAAGAAACATTCTCACTTATAATATTTTTTTAATTAACTTACAGTGTTTTTGTCATCTACTCTTTTTTCCTTCTCAAAAGTTATTAACATGAGGTTATAAATAACAAAAAAAAGGGGGGGGATTGTAAATAGTATTCTCCAAAAAAATAAATACAAAAGAAAAAGAAAAATTCTAAATCACAAAATTACCCTCCACCCACGAATTATGGGCCACATGTCGATGGGTGTGAGCCCTAATTGGAAGCCGGAAACCTTATTGGGCCGACCGGCCGGTCCATCGTTTGAGACAGCACACGTGATCTAACCAAACGGTAAACGGTAACAACTACATAACGCACTGCCAGTCGCCACCACCTATCACCCACCACACACGCGATCGCGGAGCAGAAATGGCGCCGCTGCTCTTCGCCGTGGGATTCCTCCTCAGCCCCTCCGCTCTCTTCATCCCACCCACCAGAAACCTGGCGCTCTTCCTCCTCCGGCTGCACCGCTTCGCGAGCTCCAGCTTCCGCCGCCTTCGTCTCGAACTCGCCGACCTCCGTCGCTGATCGCTCCCACCCTCCTCCCTCTTCACATGATCTGGCGGCCGTCATCATGTAGCGTCGATCTCCTGCACCGCCATAATTATGCTCGGCTCCAGTATACGACTGTGTTCCGATGATACGACTTCCCATATATGTACGTATATCGATCGTAAAGATGTTTATGATGCAATGGCCAAACTGTGAGTATTTGCCTCTTTTTTTATGGTGATATCTTTGCTACTGTTCTTCATTTGTTACCGTCGGTGATTGTAACGAAGAAGAGCAAGGCAGAGAGACTTGTAATAACCTATCTGAAAAGATCAAAAATGGCCAAAATATAGCACGGTTATGTCATGCGAGAGTGCAGATTTGGGATCAGATTTCTGAGTGATCCAAACTTAAAGATTAAGTCGACGGTAGATTATGTTGAGTACAGTGAGTGTGTAGCATTTCGATTAGTCCTACATTGAAAATGAATAAGATTAAAATTAATCTATAAAGATCTATATTATTAAATATTTTAACTTAATATTTGAATATGAAAGGACTCGATTAGGAAGAGACTATATATGAATAAAGTCAAATGACTAATCATAACGTGGAGTTATTATTGGTGCACCTCATATGTATTATGCTAGGATTTAAACTTAAATAGGGTTTAAGTATTTTGATTAGTGATTTAGGTCAAGTGAAATTGATACGCCAAACCTCTCAAACTTAGACCGTGATAAAATCTTATTGAGAAAAGAATTTTATCTCATAAAAATATTCTCTTTTATATATATTTATATTTTTTAGAAAAAAATTATATTATCTAAAAAAAAGTGTACGCAGGAATAATCAAACAAAGGTCAATAATTTCGGCTAATAGTCCTTCCAAGTAAAATAATACCTCACAAAATTAGTTAATCAAATTAAACATCCATTTCCTTCTCTCTATAAACATGTAAGTTCTTATATTTGTTTGTGGAAATACTAAACAAACATTAATATGGTTCGATATCCTTTATCTATATTTATGAAAAATCTTCCTATACAGTTTCTTACATAATTCTTGGCTCTCACAAGATTTAACAAACTCGAAAGCGTGTCACATTGGCACTAATAATCGCATCCACATCGATTTCAATTCTCTCCAACCCATCTATCTTAGCAAGAAATCAGCCCTTTCCTCCATACTGTCCTTACTTTCCTTTCTGTTAAGAGCATAGAGAATTAAGCTCGATATTAATGTTGTTCATGTGGAAAGTATTGAGAGAAGGAAAGACTTTGACTCTTTGTTAAATGCATACATGATTTCCCCGATAATACGACACCAGCCCACCATCACCATCACCACCACCTGCACACCATGCAATTAGAGAGCTCTTTGTTTAGGTCATTGTTTGCCCTTGTTTTCCATGGCCAACACCATAATCTCATGTGACATGGGGTGGTGTGCCAATGGAGTTTTAAAGTTGATGTCCCACCAAAATCATTGGTTTATGCATTAGTTGCTATAATGACTTGTCTTCAGATATGCTGATGAAAATTAAGAAATAGTCACATGCATGCAACAACGATAAAACATTGTTCCTAGCAATAGTCACCGCCAGCCCTTGCGGGCTGGCCACCCGTAGGCGCCGCCTGCTCTCACGGAAACTGCTGCTGGAGGCCTGCCTGCAGCCAGCCAACGCTGCAAGCAGCGTTTGGCCACCTCTGCGAGGCCAGCAAGGGCAGCAACATGCCCTTTCTCGTCAATAATTTTGACAACAAAATGTATCGTTAAAACATAATACACGTAGTTCAAAATCAATCTATCGTATGAACAAACTGGCTCTGATACCACTATAGGAAAATCTAAGAGTGACATCACATGCCTAAAAAAAAATAAAACAAAAATCCTAAATTTTTCAAAAGGTGTTCATCGTCATACGAAATTGATGTGCGAAACTCGCTACACAGAAAACCACATGTGAGATAGTTGTGTTACCTAGGGAGATCGTATATCCCTGAATCCCTATGGATATGTAGGAGAGTATGAAGGAGGTCAAGTATCCTCCTCTCTCGCGGTAATCCATACAACAGGATTACGATGACGCTCCTCAAATTTCCACACCTACTATATGAGGAGCAGAAGGGGAGAGGAGAATAGGAGGTGACAACTAGGAAGCCCTAGTAGTTCCCTCCTATTTATAGAGGTCCCTAGTTAACCCTAATGGATCATACCCTATTGAGTATTGAATCTTCATCCAACTACCCAAGCCTCTTAGATTAGTGGATCTCTATCCAATAATCTCTCATTGGCTCTTATTGGATCTCATCTATAGGATTCAATAATTTATAACTTTATTGGATATCCAATAAGATAGAGGATTCAGTGGATATCTTATATCTGAACCTTTACTCGTCACAACACAAATCATATGTGTATGACCCTCTAAGCCCAATATCGAGTTGACCAAGAGTCATACATGTTAGAACTCCTTCTAACTCAGTGAAATATTATCTTCATAATAATTCACTCAACTCATCGACTACGGACGAACTAGACTACTACATTGCAGTCTCTGGATGATATAGGGGAATCCAATCATTTAGATTTATCTGTCCTCAATTACTATGTACCTATAGTCCCTCATCCATCTAATATTCTAAAGACCATATACCGGGCATGGTCCTATTAAGCCAATATGATTTCTTCTCGAGTCTCGCTCTAATCAGATTCTCCCAGAGAACTATTTTTCTCTCAATCTGAATGACCTTCGCCATGGTTTTATTTGAGCAAGAACACACATGATATCCCTCTCATGATATTGAGAGTGAATGATCCTCTATCGACACTCAATAGCCCTCGTAAGGTTAGTTGCCACTTCCAATAACCAACTATACTATGTTTGGAACTTCCAAACCTATAAATCCGGTATCAAAGAGTGGAGTACTCATATAGAACATCCTTGGTGTCTCAAGTCTAAGGACCAGATACACTACTGGGGCTATAAAATCGTTGTCTGACAATAAGACATCATTAACCATTCAGTATTTCGTGAGTGGATCAATAAGTGAACTCATTCTTCAATGAGCACCTGCATTGTATCTCTAGTGTCCCCACACGAGCAGCTATGAGGCCAACTGTATCCATCATATGAATAAGTATATAGCACACTAATTTGTCCGATTATCTCGATGTCCCTCTCGAGTAACCTGTGACCAGGATTATTTAGAATCTGTGTTTAAAGGCAAGTCGGTCTCATTATCGTGATCTTATCATGATCCGATTCCTATTGCACAGATCCATGTACATCACAATATATGTACATATATGCAATAAGTAATATAAAGTGATAAAATGCCAAAAATATAATAAGCAAAAAGACCGCGTGTCAAGTCACACGTGTCATCACTCAAGTGATTGGCTTGTAGGGCATCTATGACTAGCACTATAAACTCAGTTTGCATTTACTTTTTGATTTTCATTGTCATTACTTATTGATTCAATTGTTTACTACTCTCACTTGCTCTCTAAGTTTAAACGTATTTTCGATACGATTTCATTAAACGAAAATTTTCAAATCGAGGTTTTTACGAAAGCACTAATTCAATCCTACTTCTTAGTGTTGGTAAAGTCCTAACATCTACAACCTCAAGACAAGCTTGGTTGATACTTCAAAATAAATTTTAAAATTCATTGAAAGTGATTATAATAAAACTTTAAACCTATGAGTCAAAAGATTTATATATAGTTTTTATTTGATTAACTAATAGGTTCTTTGCAAGCACATGAAGCAATATTGAACAAGTCATTTGAAAAAAATGAAGAAAAAGTATTTTCAATTATGAGGAAGTCTTCTACTTCAAAAAAAAAAAAATGAATAAGAAAAAGACATGGCAGAGGAGAATTTTGTGGTAGAGGAAGAGGAAGAGGAAGATGAAACATTGATGGGTATGATGAACAAAAATAATTAAATTATGATAAAAAAAACTACAAGAGTGGAATTCAATATCACTATTATAAAAATTTTGGTCACTTGGAAGCATATTGTTAGAAAAAAGAAAAGTAAATAAGCTATATAGAGGAAAAGTAGTAAGTTGTTTATGACTCATTTATAAGTTAATGATATCTCAAATAATATTTGATTTTTAAATAGTGGATGTCCTATACATATGTCAAGCATAAAATTAATATTTAAAGATCTTGATGAAACTCATAAATTAAAAGTTAGACTTAAAGATAATAAGTAAATCTAAGTGAAAGGGAAAAAAACAATTAAGGTAGAGACAAGTCAAGGGAATGTAAAACATCTTGATAATATTTTTTGTCCATAGTTTATCACATAACTTATTAAGTGCTGGACAATTGATGAATGGTAGATATTCAATTATATTTGATTATGGTTCATGCACTATTAAATATAAAAATCTAGTTTGATTACAATAAATTCAATAGAAGGAAAGGGAATAATTGAGGTAAAGATAAGTTAAGGGATGGTAAAATGCTTTGATAATATTTTTTTATTTTTAGTTTATCACATAGCTTATTGAATGTTGGACAATTGATGAATGACACATATTTAATTATATTTGATGATGATTCATGTGCTATTAAAGATAAAAAATCTGGCTTGATTATAGTAAATATTTGTATGACTTAAAATGAGATATTTTTACTTGATGTTTCAGAGAAGTATAGTATTATTATAATTTAAAAGAATGAGTCTAATTTATGATATTTAAGATATGGATACCTTAACATTAATGGTTTAAGGCTATCAAGTAAAAAATAAATAGTTTTTGGATTGTCCAAAATTAATACACTTGATGTATGTAAAGAATGTATTTATGGCAAACAGAGTCAAAAACTATTTCCTATTAGAAAAATATAAAGAGCATTTAATTATTATGAATTTATTTATGTTGATTTATGATTTATGTGGGTCTATGAATATAAAATCATTTGATGGAAGTTGATATTTTCTATTGTTTACTGATGATTATAGCCGCAAAAGTTAAGTATATTTTTTGGAACTAGAATATGAAATATTTGATAATTTTAAAAAATTCAAGATACTTGTGAAAAAGTAAAATGATATATACATCAAGACACTTTGGATAGTCAGAGGCGGTGAATTTTATCTAATTAACTTAATTTTTTTTTATGAAAAAATGATATTCATAAAAAATTAACAGCACCATATACACTATAATAAATTGGTGTAGTTGAACATAAGAAGCTTGCTTAGAGGAAAGTATCTTCCAAATTAATTTTGGATAGAAGCAATTGCAACATTAGTTTATTTATTAAATATTTCACCAAAAGCTGTTATGAATCGAACTCCTTTTAAGGCTTAGTATGGTTTTAATCCAAGTGTAAATCATTTAAGAATTTTTTATTATAATATTTATGCTTCGATAAATTCACAAAACTATCATAAGCTTCATAAAAAAATATATTTTAATTGATTATCCTTTACGATCCAAAAATATTGATTGCATAATCCTATTAGTGACAAAGTTATTATTAACAAAAATATTGTGTTTGATGAAAAGACAAGTTAAAATTAGGAGATCAATGAAGGTGAAAAACAAATTTAGTTTCCAGTAAAACTAGACACTCCATAGAATTAAGTGATAGATTTTGTTTCAACAAGTTCATCATCAGCCTCACATAGTAGCAATTCATATTCATCAAATGATTTCTCAATAGAATATCGTATAGTCCTCGACATATTGATATTCCTTACAATAAGTTCATCAAGTTTGCTATTTTCTATAGACAAGAAGGCATTGAGAGAGTTTATAATGTTGTATAGTCCTTAACAGATTAGTATAAGTGAATGAATAAGACTTTGGCAAGAACTAAAGCATTACTGGGTATTACAAGTCCAAGTCCGACCAAATTATTTTGGGTTGAAGTAATAAGAATCGCTTGTTATGTTATTAATCAATCTTTCTCGATCGCGATTAACCTCAAGACACGTGTGAAGATGTGATTTGATAAGTCAGTTGATTATTCTTTCTTATTTGGTCACATAGTGTCTATTATTCAATTTTCATGTGTTGGACTCATATCTTATTAGATCAAGTATATATATATATATATTATTTATTTCTAAAGTTTCAACATAAACTCAACTACCTTGATTTGATGCTCTTACATATGCATGTTCAAGCAAGTTTGTTGCCCAACACAATCTTGATTATTGTTCTTTGTTAAATCTGTATTTGATTACCTAATATATGGATTGGATTCAAAGGCAACCGATGTCCATTTCCGAAAGAATTTTTATCTTAATCCTTTTTAAATCTACTAAGAGAAATTTAAGAACACCCAAATGTGTATCTCTCTCATCGAGATCTTAGATTTATGGTATATGTATCGAAATAAATTCTAATTGATTAAAAATTATTTTTTTTATTTAGATCTCTAATCTAAATTCTAGTTTACCGCAAGTCAAAGTCTTCTTGGCCAACGACGTGTAGAAAAAGAATCATGGAATGCAGCTTAGCGATGTGAGGCTTCTCACCGCTCATCTTCATCTGTCAAACAGTGCCTATCCCACTGATTGAGAACGATGCTATCGGTTTCCAAAATTCTATCTAATCATAAAGTTTAATTTATTATTCCAACCACACATAGCAAGCGAGTGAGCTATGACCAATTTATATATCATGGATAATGGGTACTGTCCGTGCTATGTGGCACAATATTAAAAGAACAATCAAGAGAATTAATAACGGAACATATACTCAAAATAACTTATATAAAATTTATGTGGTCAAGCATTTGTATTCTTCCTTATGCAAAAAATGTAAGGAATAAATCTATCTCACGAGTCAATCCAAATATATTTGGTGTATCATCTCGCATGGGCCTTCAAGAAATTATTTTCTATTTGGAAATGAAACTCCAAAGAGGCTAGCAAGTGTTTTTCTTTGGCACTTTATCAAAACGTACGTAAGAAACACTTAAGGATTTCTTTCACTTTCTTGTTTTCCGAGGATTTCTTCCAGTCAGTCAACTGTTTCTGAGTCAAGTGGTGTAGTCTCGATCTATTCTATGCATACTTGGCTTCACGTTCACGATCCACATGATGCTCTGCATCATTACCACTGGTTCCGTCCATCCCAACTCTTACGTCTTTCGTCACATATGAAGTCTCCGATGGTGAAGGTGACTTGTGTGCTCTCAGTCGAAGTCTTCTTTAGAGAGCGAGTCGGTACAATTAATTCCATGCATGATGTAATGGAGCGGAGAAAGTTAGAGCGTCATGGAATGGAAGAAATTGTGTGCATCAGTTGGCTTACAAATTTGTGATTTGGCATAGCGTAGCATGCACCTCCACCTTCGCCCTGTTCTTCTGATCGTGGCGACCAGGAGTAGGTAGGCAGGGAGGGAGATCAAACTGCGCGCCATGGGTTTCCCTTTACGCTTGTTATCATCACTGTTGTTGTGCCTCTTGGCCCTCCTCCTCCACCGGGCCACGGTGACAAGTGGGTGTTTCAGCATGGAGAGGGAGGCACTGTTGGACTTCAAAGCCGGCATCCACGACACCTAAAACCGGCTATCTTCTTGGGTAGGCCAAGACTGCTGCGCATGGGAGGGGGTCATCTGTGGTGCCACCACTGGCCACGTCGTCAGGCTCGACCTCCGGAATACGTTTGATCGGGCATTACGCGGTGAGAGGATGAACTCGTCATTGCTTGCTTTATCTCATCTGAAGCACTTGGATCTTAGCGTCAATGATTTCAGGAGAATCTGCATACCGGAATTCATCGGCTCCTTCAAGAAACTGAGATACCTCAATCTATCTTCTACACGATTCATGGGAGGAATACCTGCTCGGCTGGGGAACCTTTCGAGCCTCTACGTTCTTGATCTAAGTGATGCTTTACGTCTTGCACCCCTTGTTGACAACCTCGACTGGCTCTCTCATCTTACCTCCCTGAAGCACCTGGAGTTGAGCTGGTTGAACCTAACCGGTGCCCCAGATTGGTTCTCGTCCGTGAACGTACTGCCATCCCTCCAAGTGTTAAGTATGTATTCCGTTGGTCTCAAGACCATCCCAGCTTCTGTTGTCCACGTCAACTTCACCTCCTCTCTTACCGTCCTTGATCTCTCCTCTAATAATTTCAACTCCACCTTACCCAAATGGTTGTGGAATATTAGCAGTCTTACCCATCTTGATCTCTATAATTCTGGATTCCATGGCGTTATTCCTGATGCAATTGGAGACTTGGGCTCTCTTACTTTTCTTGATCTAGGAGTCAATCAACTCGAGGGTACCGTACCGAGATCCATGGTTGATCTCCATAGACTGAAAGAATTACATATGCCGAGGAACCAATTGACAGGAAATTTGAGCGGTTGGCTGGAGCAAATGACGAATCTCATCATTTTGGATCTCCGATCTAATTTATTCAACGGTTCCATGCCTTCCTCCGTTGGTAAATTGTCTAATCTCACTGAATTGTATCTCGGTGGAAATTCTCTTGGAGATGTCATTTCACAAGTTCATTTTGAGAATCTTACACGATTGCAAGTGTTGGGTTTGTCTGGCAACCCCATCACCATATCAATTGGACAGAGTTGGATCCCCCCTTTCCAACTCAGATTAGTAGATTTAACCAAATGTCAGTTGGGACCTCAATTTCCAGAATGGTTGCAGTTTCAAACACAGATCAAAGAATTATATTTGGCAGACTGTAAAATTGCAGGGACATTGCCCGCTTGGTTTTGGAATATTTCATCTTCTACCATCACATATTTATACCTTTCCAACAACCAAGTAGGAGGGAAGCTGCCATCTTCTTTAAAGTTCACCAAGTTGGAAAGATTATATTTGGATTCCAACAGATTTGAAGGTCCATTACCAACGATGCTACCATCTACGCTTCATACTCTATCTCTCTCCAATAATTCCTTTACAGGGCAATTACCAATATGGCCCTATGTTCAATCATTGGCACTCTCAGATAATATGCTTGATGGTGGCTTATCTTCATCAATCTGCCAATCGACATATCTCCAATATCTTGACCTTTCGAACAACAAATTACTTGGTGAGATCCCTTATTGTCTGGGAAAATCATTACAAAATCTTTCTCACTTAGATTTGGGCAACAACCACTTATGGGGTGAAATTCCACACACGATCGGATTTTTAAGTGAGCTTCGGCTATTGCAACTGAAAAATAACAATTTTTCGGGTGAGGTTCTTTTGTCATTGAAAAATTGTACAGGGTTACGGTTTCTTGATTTGGCTCAAAATAATTTTGTTGGAAGTATACTGCTATGGATGGGAGAAAATCTACAACAACTGGTAGTGCTTCGTCTACGTTCAAATATGTTTTCAGAAGTTGTTCCTTGGCAACTTGCTTGACTCGAACAGCTTCATATATTGGATCTTGCAAATAACAACTTCTCTGGTTCAATACCTTACAATATTGGTAATTTAAGTGCCATGAGATTGACATTACAATATTATAAATCTTATGATTATAAATTAGATGTCATTACAAAGGGACAAGATCTTCATTATTTACGATGCAGCATAAGTCTTATGAAAAGTTTGGATCTTTCAAACAATAGACTAACCGGAGAGATACCAAAAGGAATTGGAGACCTTGCAGACCTCAAGAACTTAAATTTGTCAAGGAATCATTTACAAGGAAAAATCCCTTGGGAGATAGAAGGAATGAAATCATTAGAATCTCTTGATCTATCGATAAATAATCTTTCTGGTAGCATTCCTGAAAGTTTATCGGCTTTATATTCCTTGAGCTACTTGAATTTATAATATAATAACTTTTCGGGAATGATACCATCTGGTCGTCAACTTCAAACACTCAATGATCCATCCATTTACATGGGTAATGCCGACTTATGTGGACCACCCACTTCCAAAAATTGTTCTGATAATAAAACAACTCAAATTGATATACAAGAGCATGAGAAGGAGATTTCCGATTGGCTATGGTTCTATATTAGCATGGTACTAGGATTTGTGATGGGATTTTGGATATTTTGTGGTATTCTCTTCCTCAAAGACGCATGGAGGCATGCTTATTTCCATTTCATCGATGATGTGTATGATTGGGTTTGGGTGCAATGGAAATTAATTCTTCCACGATTGTTGAGTCGTTAATCCTAAAATTTCTAGTGTGGATGATCCCAGGCTTTACGGTAGATGAGGAGAATGTATGTCATCAGTTACTTTTTATTTATATGATATTTTGGATTCCTAGATGCTGGTTGTGATCAATGAAAAAAGAATTTGTATTGTTGATCTAACAAAGGATGAGCTGCTATATTTATGATATTTGAGATCAATTTATATGTAATGTGGTTATTTAGAGTCTTCTTCTATTTGATGTTTGCATAATTATAACATCATGCAAGAGTTAGCTCATAGTTTTAAAATAGAGAAATATTAGAAAAAGAAGAGAACTACAACCAAGTCTTCCGTATAAAGATATAGTTCAAAAATATGGTATATTGATTTTAAAGGAACAAACACATTACTTTCGAAATAATAATAAATTAGAGGAAGAGAGGGGTAGGGGTGGCTTTGGCAGGGGAAGAAAAGAGGAGAAAAAAATAAAAGAGGTGTGAGATTTAATAAGGATGTTGTTTTTATATCAAGAGAGTAAGTTTTAAATTTGAAAGAGTATATATATGTATGATTTTGAATTCCTATTCATTCCCTACCAATCAGAGAGTAAATAGGACTATAGATTAATTATTCTAAAATTATTGAGTATGTTGTGATTTTAGAGAAAAAAATAGTCATTCTCAGATAAGAAAGAAAATATTATGATTTTTTATTGGATTGGTTTATATTATTCAAATGATTTGGAAAAGAAGGAGAGTTTTGATTACCATATCAGTTATAATAATATATGATAAACGTAAGTATCGAATGATTATGTCTAACTTGTTTTCTAATTTAATAATATATATTTGTTAATAATGAAGTTACATGATTTGCACATGTTAAATTGGCTTTTAAAAATAAGCTTTTCGATATTGCATTTGGTTAAAATAATTAAAATAGTTAATTAGTATATTTTCCAATGCTATATTGTTGAACATATTTCAAATAAGGTGTCGATATGTTATTTTAGATGATGGTTAATTGTTCTCGATTCGTTGGTTTTGATTTAGACTTTATTAATTGTTGTTGTACATTGGTCTGACATAGAGATAAATGTATTACTTATTAATAGAGATTAAATATGATTTTGATCCTTGTCACAAGGATACAATATGGTCATAGCCATTAGCACTTCGATTTTTATTTTAATATATGCCCTTTATTATAGTTATGACTATCGATGAATTTAGATAGGAAGGCAATAGCTAAACTTATACTGATTTTTTATTAATTATTAATAATCTTGGCATTAAAATGAAATCTATCCACTTATGTTTTGTTATGCAAATGTATTCAAAAATTATATTATCTTATGTGCTTATTAAGTTAAAAAGTTGTGATTTGAAAAGCATGCAAAGTTATGTTTGCCCTTTATATAAGTGTATAGTTTTATAAAATGCATCCATGAGAAGCTTTGTTAATATATGAGTTTTGGTGTTTATTAAGTTGTGGTTGCTCATATCCTTGTTGTTAAAATTTTTCAGATGCCTGCGAGTAGATTGAATTTGGTTCTGTATCAAGGCAACAAATTATATTGTTTATGGTTCAAACTCTTGAGACTTGTGATGTAATAATCCATTAGTGGGATGTTTTTGGTGAACTTATTTATGTTTGAGAGCTCAATATATCGTTGCCGGATATTATGGACGTATCTGTTTTGTATTGTGTCAAGTGCATGGATTTTGATTTAAGTTGCGTACAAGTTTAAGCCTTGTAATTCTCATATGAAAACTTATGGAACTGTGGTTAAAATATTATGACATATGTTGTGATGATGAATGATTAAGAGAGCGAGATGTTGACAACAACATAGCTCTGTCGGTTAAGGCGAGTTGTATACTCCAATAGGCAGGAGAAGTTTGATCGAATTGGCAGCCAATAGCATGGACATGAATCAATAGCCAATAGATGGATACAGTTGCCTAGAAGGTGAGTTCTTCATGATCGACATATAAGGCTAAATCCCTGCTCGCCTTTTCGAAGCTCTCTTTTGCTTCTGGAAATTAATTGATCCATGGGATTGCCATTTCATTAGTCAGGTGGCTTAATGTTATTTCTTTTATGATTTGTCATCCAAAGCCGATGATCTTAAAATTTTTAATCTTAATCCAATATGTTGATCTTCTTCTTCTTCTTTTTTTCTTATCATACCTGTCAATGTAATTGGAGATGATGAAACTCAAAATGGAGCCTCTACAATATTTGGGCTAATTATCAAATAAAAGCTCTTTAACAGGTGTTTTTGTTGGTATATGTTCACTTTCTAAGTTCATTCCATCGCTTCCCCTCTTGATGATTAGTTCCTCCTCCTTGAATTATCTATGTGTTTCAGGAAATCTAAAAGCGTGGGCTAAAAGTTTCTATTGCTGGTATTCCAAAAGATTATAGAAAATAACGTTTTAGAATTATTATATGGTAATTCAGTTTTTTTCTAATAAACCTGTCATCATCATTTTTTCTATTTAAAATGATTTGATAACTTTCGTCTATTCGAAAAAAATTAATTTTTTTATTATGTGAGATCAATTAAAGATTTGGATATCCTCGGAGGAATTAAAGTATTTTTCACGTCTTGTTCTCTCTCTTAAAATCTAAAGATATATAGAATAGAAATTCTATAGAAGAAATAAAGTTCTTCAATATGGCTCCTAAAATAATGACATTTCAATTCCTTTAGTATTACTCTAATTTAATGGTAAGATTAACTCAAGTCATCCGTCCACTCTATATCAAGTCTTTCTAGTCAAAACAAATATTAAGAGACTTTGAATAGAAAATAAAATTATGTCAAATGCAAACATTAACTCTGTCACTCTAAATCATCTCTATATTATGCCAAGGCTAGATATCCAATTAACAACGACTCCTCTCTCTCTCTCTTTATATATATATATATATATATATATATTCTTAGTAGGTAGCATACATGTATGTATATATATTCTTCACATCTTTCTCTCTCTCTTGAAATCTAGAGATACATATGATATTTATAAAAGAAACAAACCTCTTTAATACAACTCTAATTTAGAGGTAAGATAGTGACATCCCAACACCTTCAATTGCTCCAATTTAGTGGTAAGATTGATCTAAGCCGTTCATCTACTGTATATCAAGTCTTTCTAGTAAAACAAATATTAAGAGAATCTAGCAGAAAACAAAGTATGTCAAACACAAATATTGGTTCGGTCACTCTAAATCCAATAAAAGCGAAAGGAACAATTAAGGTAAAGATAAGTCAAGGAAAGATAAAACACCTTGATAATTTTTTTATTCCTAGTTTATCACATAACTTATTGAGTGTTGGACAATTGATGAATAATAGATATTTAGTTATATTTTATGATGATTCATGCATCATTAAAGATAAAAAATTTGGTTTCATTATAGTAAATATTTGTATGACATAAAACAAGATGCTTTTACTTGATATTTCAAATGTTGAAAAGTATACTCTTATTGCAACTTAAAAGAATAAGTCTCATTTATGGTATTCAATTTCCATGTGTTGAACTCATCCTATCAAGACAAACATATATATTATTTATTGCTCAAGCAAGTTGTTGCCCAACACAATCTTGATTTGTTTTGCTATTGTTGTTCTTTGTTAAATTAGAATTTGATTACCTGATAGCTTGAATTCAAAGTCAACCAATGTTCGCTTTCGAGATCATCTCACGATGAGATATCGAATTTGTTTACCTGATAGCTTGAATTCAAAGTCAATCTTGATTTGTTTTAATAAATTAGATTTGGGCTCAATGCCCAAATCAATCAGTCCAAGCCCACTTATCACTTGAAAATATGATCATGGTTCATGAAACAAATATGTATGTACTTGGATATATTCTGTAAGTGTTCTTAGTTTTATCTCTCGTTTAATACTATTTTGATTTCATTGATTAAAAATATTCTCTTTTAATTATATTATAGTATTCTATTTTTATCATTTTCTTATTCCTTCATCCCTAACATTTATGGTATCAAAGTCAAGTTCAATCTAAACTAGGCATAATAGTTTTTAATGGCAATTCCATATTTTAACCCTTTAGTCTCATCAATTTGGACAAATACTAAAAATTTTGGAGTATTAAAATGAAGACTCTATTTAAGTTTTAAGATTTTTAGAACTTAATAGAGAATAGAGATATAGATTTAGATGAAGAAACCAAACTGAGAGAGAATAGAAAGAAAGAAAGACTCAAAAATATTGTTCTTCATTCAACAAGTTATACATGCGACTATATTTTCAAGAATTATGATAGCTATAACCTTAAGACAAGCTTTGTTGATATTTCAAAATAAATTTTAAGGCTTATAAAAAATGATTACGATAAAACTTCAAACCTTTTATCATGAATGTAAAATTTTGTTCATGAAAAATTATGAATCGGTACAAAAATTTCTTTCTTGAGTGATTGAAATTGTTATTTAGATAAAATCTTATGGTAAATATCTTTATGATTATATTATTATTATAAAAATTTTGGGAAGCTTAATTTTGAAATTTGATTATGTTGTTACTGCAATTGAAAAGTCAAAAGATTTATCTATTTTTTTTATTTTATGAACTAATGAGTCCCTTGCAAGCACATTAAGCAAAGTTGAACAAGTCATTTGCAAAAAATGAAGAAATAATATTTCAAGTTAAGAGGGAGTTTTCTACTTCAAAAGAACAGACAAAAAAATTTAACAAGAAGATGATGTGACAGAGGAGGATTTCGTGGTAGAGAAAATGGAAGATAAAAATGAAGATGATACTTTGATGGGTATGATGAAAAAAAACAATCAAATTATGATATAAAAATGAGAAGAGTGGAATTCAATATCACTATTATAAAAAGTTTGATTACATGAAAGCGTATTGCTAGAAAAACAAAAAGTAAACAAGCCATGTGGAGAAAAAGTAGTAAGTTGTTTATCGCTCATTCACAAATTATAATATCTCAAATGATATTTATTTTTTGGATAGTGGATGTTCTATTCATATGATAAATATAAGATCAATGTTTAGAGATCTTGATGGAACTCATAAGTTTAAAGTTAGACTTGAAGATAATAAACAAATCCAATTGAAAAGGAAATGAACAATTGAGGTGACAACAAGTCAAGCGAACGTAAAACACATTAATAATAATTTTTTTTATTCATAGTTTATTACATAACTTATTCAGTGTCAGACAATTGATGAATGATGGATATTCAATTATATTTAATGATAATTCATGTCAAGAATTCTGATTTGATTATAATAAATCTAATGAAAACAAAAAGAACAATTGAATGTTCTCTATATTTTGTCTGGTGTTAACAGCTTTCCCTGTGATCACTAAGCTTTCTCTCATATAAAGTTTCATAAATAATCATCCGAATATTTAAATGATAATTCTTATTACCAGACAAGATAGGAGATCATGTATAGATGATATCATCACGTGCCATCAATCAGATAGGTAATAGTGTTTTGTTGATGGTAACGGAGTAAAGAAAGAACTGATCATCGTGGTTTTATTTCCGCGTTCGCAGCCACAAAAGAGGAAGACGACGGAGGGTGCCAAATCACAAAGAAGGAGAAAGTTCCACGAAAGAATCCGGTAAGGCAGGAGATAAGCACGGAGCTTTTTACCGGTGCAAAGACGTGGACAAGATTCTACCTTTTTGACTTTTGACCAAAGATTGCTGCTTTCCTACTTTACCGAAAAGAAGGAAATGGGAACCACGTGAATACGCAAGTCATCTACATACCCCGGACCTTGAAGTCAGGTCAACCCTCGCTCGCCCTTACAATTCCCCACTGCTGTCTCCATCTGCTTCGGCGACCGACGGGTTTAGAATAGGGGTCAAGCGCGGGTCCACAAAATGGCTTTAACGGTCGATGGCAGACTTCAAGTCGTCAGGTCAAGACAATGTAATAATCAAGTCCAGATATTATCTTCGACCAAATCCCCGTAGATAAGATGGTAAGAACTTGATTCACAACGATATTGTGAAAACACACCATCTTCCTATCTCCTGACCACTATGATTATTACACGATCAATGTCAAAAGAACAGTCAAGGGAATTAATAACGGAAATAAGACTATCTATCTCATGAGTCAATCCAAATATATCATCTCGCATGGACCTTCAAAAAATATTTTCTATTTAGAAATGGAAGTGTTTTTCTTTCACACTTGCCCTTGAGATGTGTTGGGAAGAAACCTGTTAATGCGGAATAATTCTTTTCCCTCTTTGTGTATCAAAATAGGTAGGTTCCTCATCAAAATATCAACTTGATATCAAAATGCAAATATCAATCAGCACAGCATAAACAATAGAGCAATAAATCAATCACACAGTGAGACCAAATCTTTTTAACGTGGAAAACCCAATGTGGGAAAAACCACGGGACCGCAGTCCACCTCAAACTCCCACTATCAATAATAATGATAACAGGTTTATAGTAGGTCTTCTCTAGAATAACTAGAGGATCAGAATAACATCAAGATCATAGATCTTGGCTCAAGAATAGCATATCTTCATCATGTACGATGGATCTCCTCAAAAGAGAATTCTAGGTCTCATAGAGTAGATATCATAGGAAAGTACCTTAGAGAGGGTAAACTGTAGATCAACACCATTAGGATTGTAGAGTTTACTGCAAGGATTCTTCACATAAAATTTGGGCCGAAACTGACAACGTTTGGCCACCGATCGTCAAGCAGAAAACTCAGAAACCTAATCTTTCTCTTTCTATTTCTCTCTCTTTTCTCTGCACGCCGCCGCTGCACGCTCACCGTGCACGCTGCATGCTTGCTCACTGTGCACGCTGCCCAATTTTGCCCTTTCTCTCTTAATTACTGATTTGGGCTCAATAGGCCCAATTGTCCAAGCCTACATATGGGCTGGACCCAACAATTCTCCCCCTCCAGCTCATATGGTGGGCTGTACTAAGCCCGCTCTTCGCCTACATGCTTCAAGCTTCTCCTTAAGCAATGACTTTGTCAACATATCTGAACCATTCTCATTGGTATGCACCTTTTCCAACTGTAATTCTTTCATCTCAAGCACATCACGAATCCAATGATATCTCACATCAATATGCTTGGATCTAGAATGATATGTTGAATTCTTGGAGAGGTGAATGGCGCTTTGACTGTCACAGTAAACAGTATATACTTTCTGTTTCAAGCCCAATTCCTGTAGAAACTTTTTCATCCATAAAGTTTCCTTACAGGCTTCAGTAACTGCTATGTATTCTGCTTCTGTGGTTGATAGAGCAACACACTTCTGTAACTTAGACTGCCAAGAGACTGCTCCTCCTGCAAATGTCATCAAGAATCCTGAAGTAGACTTCCTGGAATCAGTATCACCTGCCATGTCTGCATCTGTGTAGTCTTCTAACACAGGTTCATCGCTGCCAAAACATAAACACAACCTGGAAGTACCTCTTAGATATCTTAATATCCATTTCACTGCTGCCCAATGTTCCTTTCCAGGATTTGAGAGAAATCGGCTAACAACTCCAACTGCATGAGCTATATCTGGCCTAGTACAAACCATAGCATACATCAAACTGCCTACTGCAGATGAGTAAGGCACTCTGGACATTTCTTCTTTTTCTTTCTCACTTGTAGGACATTGTTTCGAACTCAATTTGAAATGACCTGCAAGTGGAGAACAAACTGCTTTGGCTTTACTCATATTGAATCTTTCAAGAACCTTTTCAATGTAGGTCTCCTGAGATAGCCAAATCTTCATTTTCTTCCTATCACGAAGAATCTTTATGCCAAGTATTTGTTTCACCGATCCTAAATCTTTCATGGCAAAAGACTTACTTAGCTCTCTTTTAAGCTTTCCAATTTTTCCAACATCATGGCCAACAATCAGCATATCATCAACATATAGCAGTAAAATAATAAAATCATCATCTGAAAATTTCTTCATAAACACACAATGATCAGATGTGGTTCTATCATACCCTTGGCTCATCATAAAGGAATCAAACTTCTTGTACCACTGTCTAGGTGCCTGTTTGAGTCCATATAAGCTTTTCCTAAGCTTACATACCAGATTTTCTTTTCCCTTGACTTTAAAACCTTCTGGTTGCTCCATGTAAATTTCTTCTTCTAAGTCACCATGAAGAAATGTTGTTTTTACATCAAGTTGCTCAACTTCTAAATTCAAACGGGCAGCCAAACCAAGAACAACTCGAATAGAGGACATTTTCACAACCGGAGAAAATATTTCTTCAAAGTCAATACCTTTCTTCTGACTGAATCCTTTCACAACTAGTCGTGCCTTGTATCTCTGTTATGAGCTATTGCTTTCAGTCTTCAATTTGTAAACCCACTTATTCTTAAGAGCTTTCTTCTCTTTAGGCAACTTTACCAAGTCATAGGTGTGGTTCTCAAGCAAGGATCTCATCTCTTCTTGCATGGCATTAACCCACTCACTCTTATTCTCATGTAGAATAGCTTCTTGGTAAGTTTCTGGCTCTCCCCCGTCAGTAAGCATAACATACTCATGTGGATGATATCTGGTAGAGGGTTGTCGCTCTCTAGTGGATCTTCTCAATGAAATCTCAACTGGTGGTGGAGGTAGCTGTTCAGTTGGTTCAGAATCATCAACTGTAGGTGTATCATCACTAGTATTCTCACCACAATCTTCTTGTTCATCTCCCCCATGATCATCATGAACTACAGGTGAAGGAACTGGACCCAAACTCCAAGGAATATAAACAGAGGTTTCTGGCTTCTCAACATTATCACCATCATCAAACAATTGGTCTTCAAGAAACACAACATCTCTGCTTCTAATAATCTTCTTGTTCACTGGATCCCATAATCTGTACCCAAACTCTTCATGACCATATCCCAAGAAGATACATGCTTTTGCCTTATTATCAAGCTTGGACCTCTCATCTTTGGGAATATACACAAATGATTTACACCCAAAGACTCTCAAATGATTATAAGATATATCTTTTCCTCTCCATACTCTCTCTGGAACATCACCTTGCAGAGGAACTGATGGAGAAAGATTTATCAGGTCAACTGTAGTTCTCATAGCCTCCCCCCAAAATGACTTTGGTAACTTGGCGTGGGAAAGCATACACCTAATCCTTTCTTCAATGGTTCTGTTCATCCTTTCTGCCACACCGTTCTGTTGAGGAGTTTTAGGAACTGTTTTCTCAAGCCTGATACCATGGAACCTGCAATAATTCTCAAAAGGACCCCTGTACTCGCCACCATTATCTGATCGAACACACTTTAGCTTTCTACCAGTTTCTCTTTCAACATTGACATGAAACTCCTTGAAAGCATCGAGTACCTGGTCTTTAGATTTCAAAACAAAAGCCCACACTTTTCTAGAATGGTCATCAATAAAAGTAACAAAATAAAGAGCACCTCCAAGAGTTCTAGTTTGCATAGTACAAACATCAGTATGAACTAAATCAATAACATCAGATCTTCTATATGATGGATATGTCTGAAATGCAACTCTATGTGTTTTTCCAGCTAAGCAATGATCACAAGATTTAAGAGATGTACCTTGCAACTCTGGTAAGAACTGCTTTCTAGCAAGAGTTTGAAGTCCCTTCTCGCTGATATGTCCAAGCCTCTTATGCCAAAGATCTATACTTTCACCTTTTCGAATTGCATTAATCTCTCCTTTGTGTAGCTTAGCTTCCATGATATAAAAAGAGTTAATCTTCTTTCCTTTTGCCACAATTAGAGAACCTTTAGTGAGTTTCCATTTACTTTCACCAAAATAATGTGCAAAGCCCTCATCATCAAGTCTACCTGTAGATATCAAGTTAAGACGAATATCTGGAACATGCCTTACATCTTTGAGTATTAATTTGCTCCCACTACTAGTCTCCAAGCAAATATCTCCAATACCCACAATCTTAGATGTACCATTGTTTCCCATTCTGACATTACCAAAATCACCGGCAGTGTAAGATCTAAAGAAATCTCCATGAGAAGTAACATGAAATGAAGCACCAGAGTCAATTATCCAATTACTGTCCTGAGCTACAAGGCTAACACAACCTTCATCACAGACAATAGTGATATTACCTTCAGCAGCAACTGTATTGATCTCTTTCTCATTTTTCTTCATTTCATTCTGTTCTCGCTTCCAAAACCTACACTCTTTCTTCATGTGACCTGGCCTATTACAGTGAAAACATTTGATATCTCTTCTAGACTTGGATCTTCCTCTATAACCATATGGATTTCTGCTATGACTTCTTCCACGTCTTTCTTGTTTTTCAGTAACAAATGCCCCAGAAGAAGATTCACCCTGTTCTTTCCTTCTGGCATCTTCATTTAGCAAACTGTCTTTAACCATATCTATGGTTAGAGTCCCCTCTGGTGTGGAGTTACAAATAGTCACCACATACGTTTCCCAACTTTCTGGTAAAGAGCTGAGAAGTAATAATCCCTGCATCTCATCATCTATATTCATTTTCATAGCAACCAACTTGTTTGCAAGACTCTGAAATAGGCTTATGTGCTCAACAATGTTACCACCACCATCTTTATACTTCAAATTTACAAGCCTTCTGAGGAGAGAAATTCTATTTCCCATAGTCTTTTTCGCAAAAAGATTTTCTAACCTTTGCCATACAACATCAGCTCTGGTTTCATCTGAAATATGCTCATGCAAGTTTATATCCATCCATCTTCTAATATAGGCAATAGCTTTTCTATGTTAAACTTCCCATTCTTTATCGTCCATAGTAGAAGATTTATCTTTAACCTTGATAGGCTTATATAAATCTTTGCAATAGAGCAAATCTTCCATCAGACGCCTCCAAGTGGAATAATTTGATGAGTTCAATTTAATCATACCATCTGACTCCATTTCAATCACACAAGAAAACTAGCACCAAACAACCTGTTGCTCTGATACCACTTGTTGGGAAGAAACCTGTTAATGCGGAATAATTCTTTTCCCTCTTTGTGTATCAAAATAGGTTCCTCATCAAAATATCAACTTGATATCAAAATGCTAATATCAATCAGCACAGCATAAACAATAGAGCAATAAATCAATCACACAGTGAGACCAAATCTTTTTAACGTGGAAAACCCAATGTGGGAAAAACCACGGGACCGCAGTCCACCTCAAACTTCCACTGTCAATAATAATGATAACAGGTTTACAGTAGGTCTTCTCTAGAATAACTAGAGGATCAGAATAACATCAAGATCATAGATCTTGGCTCAAGAATAGCATATCTTCATCATGTACGATGGATCTCCTCAAAAGAGAATTCTAGGTCTCATAGAGTGGATATCATAGGAAAGTACCTTAGAAAGAGTAAACTGTAGATCAACACCGTTAGGATTGTAGAGTTTGCTGCAAGGATTCTCCACATAAAATTTGGGCCGAAACTGACAACGTTTGGCCACCGATCGTCAAGCAAAAAACTCAGAAACCTAATCTTTCTCTTTCTATTTCTCTCTCTTTTCTTTGCACGTCGATGCTGCACGCTCACCGTGCACGCTGCACGCTCACTGTGCACGCTGCCCAATTTTACCCTTTCTCTCTTAATTACTGATTTAGGCTCAATAAACCCAATTGTCCAAACCTACGTAGGTCAGACCCAACAAGATGCGTAGGTAAGAGACACTTAATACTTAGGATTTCTTTCAGTGTATGTATTGTTCTCTCAGTAACTTAGGTACCGAGGCAATTTAATTCTAATTAAGAAATCAAAAAAGAAATACTTACTATTTTGCACTCTTGTTATTTCAGTCAGTCAACTGTTTCTGAGTCAAAAGTGGTGTAGTCTCGATCTATTCTATGCATACTTAGCTTCACGTTCATGATCCGCATGAGCTCTCTGCATAATAGCCACGGGTTCCATCCATCTGAACTCTTACCTCTTTCGTCACATATGAACTCTCCGATGGCGAAGGTGACTTGTGTGCTCTCCGCATGGCCACGAAACTTCGATTGGGCTGATAAGTCAAAGTCTTCTTTGGAGAGCGGGTCGGTACAATTAATCCCATGCATCATGGAAATTTGACCATGGAATGGAAGAAATTGTGTGCATCAGTTGGCTTATAAATTTGTGATTCGGCACAGCGTAGCATGCACCTCCACCTTCGTCCTGCTCTTCTAATTGTGGCGACTAGGAGTAGGTAGGGAGGGACATCAAACTGCGCGCCATGGGTTTCCCTTTACGCTTCTTTTCGTCATTGTTGTTGTACCTCTTGGCCCTCCTCCTCCACCGGGCCACGGTGACAAGTGGGTGTTTCAGCATGGAGAGGGAGGCACTGTTGGACTTCAAAGCCGGCATCCACGACACCCATAACCGGCTTATAAATTTTGTGATTTGGCATAGCGTAGCATGCACCTCCACCTTCGTCCTGTTCTTCTGACTGTGGCGGCTAGGAGTGGGTAGGGAGGGAGATCAAACTGCGCGCCATGGCTGTCACCCTATCCTTCTCATCATCGTTATTCTGCCTTTTGGGCATCCTCCTCCTCCACGGGGCAGCGGTGACAGGCGGGTGTTATAGCATGGAGAGGGAGGCGCTGCTGGACTTCAAAGCTGGTGTCGGAGACACCCGCAACCGGCTATCTTCTTGGACAGGCCACCACTGTTGCACATGGAAGGGAGTGGCCTGCGACACCACCACTGGCCACGTCGTCATGCTGGACCTCCGAAACACAAATATTACAGAAGATTGGGCATTACGCGGTGAGAGGATGAACTCGTCATTGCTTGCTTTATCTCATCTGAAGCACTTGGATCTTAGCTTCAATGATTTCAGCGGGATCCGCATGCCGGAATTCATCGGCTCCTTCAAGAAACTGAGATACCTCAATCTATCGGAATACAGTTCCAAACACAGATGGAAGAATTATATTTGGGAGACTGTAAAATTGCATGGAGAATGCCTGCTTGGTTTTGGAATATTTCATCTTCTACCATCACATATTTAGACCTTTCCAACAAACAACATATGGAGGAGGCAAGCTGCCATCTTCTTTCAAGTTCACCAAGTTGGAAACATTATATTTGTATTCCAACAGATTTGAAGGTCCATTACCAACGAAGCTACCGTCTACACTTCAAACTCTATACCTCTCCAATAATTCCTTTACAGGGCAATTACCGATATGGCCCCATGTTAGATTTGTGTTAATCTCACATAACATGCTTGACGGTGGCTTATCTTCAACAATCTGTCAATGGACATATCTCGAACACCTTGACCTTTCGAGCAACAAATTACTTGGTGAGATCCCTTATTGTCTAGGGGAGTCATTACAAAATCTTTATTACTTAGATTTGGGCAACAACCACTTGTCCGGTGAAATTCCACAAACGATCGGTTTTTTAAGTAAGCTTTGGCTATTGCAACTGAAAAATAACAGTTTCTCAAGTGACGTTCCTTTGTCATTGAAAAATTGTACAGAGTTACAGTTTCTTGATCTGGCTCAAAATAATCTCGTCGGAAGTATAACGCTATGGATGGAAGAAAATCTATGACAACTGATAGTGCTTCGTCTACGTTTAAATATGTTTTCAGGAGTTATTCCTTGGCAACTTGCTCAATTAGAACAGCTTCAAATATTGGATCTTGCGAATAACAACTTCTCTGGTTCAATACCTCACGACATTGGTAATTTAAATATTATGAGATCGACATCACAATATTATGAATTTTGTTCTTATGAATTAGATGTCTTTACAAAGGGACAAGATCTTTATTATTTAAAATGCAGCATGCAACTTATGAAAAGTTTGGATCTTTCGAACAATAGTCTAACCGGAGAGATCCCAAAAGGAATCGGAGATCTTGCAGGACTCAAGAACTTAAATTTGTCAAGAAATCATTTAGAAGGGAAAATCCCTCGGCAGATAGGAGGAATGGAATCATTGGAAACTCTTGATCTATCGATAAACAATCTTTCTGGCAGCATTCCTGAGAGCTTATCAGCTTTATATTTCTTAAGCTACTTAAATTTATCGTATAATAATCTTTCGGGAATGATACCATCCGGTCATCAACTCCAAACCTTCGTTGATCCATCCATCTATATGGGCAATGCTGACTTATGTGGACCACTAATTTTCAAAAGTTGTTTTAATAATAAAATAATTCAAAATATTATACAAGAGTACAAGAAGAAGATTCTCGAGTGGCTATGGTTCTATATCAGCATGGTACTAGGATATGTGATGGGATTTTGGACCTTTTGTGGTATTCTTTTCATCAAAGACGCGTGGAGGCAAGCTTATTTCCATATGATTGATGATATGTATGATCGGGTTTGGGTGCAATGGCATTTAATTTTTCAACAATTGTTTAGATTTTAATTCTAAAATTTTTATTATGAATGAGCCAAGGCGATCGTTGGGAAGAAGGTCTATCGTCACTCTACTTTTTATTTATATGATATTTTTAGATCCGTAGATGTCGACTGTGATTAATGAAAAAAAAAAATATGTTGTTGATATAAGTAAAGATGGGCTGCTATATTTATGGTGTTTGAAGATAGGTACCGATCAATTTCTATGTAATGAGGTTGCTTATAGGCTTCTTCTATTTGATGTTTGCATAATCGTAACATCATGCAAGAGTTGGCTCATGATTTTAAAGCAGAGAAATATTAGAAAAAAGAAGAGAACATACACCAAGTCTTCCATAGGAAGATATAGTTTAAAAATATGCTATATCTTATCTAATAATAATCATTATTAGATAAGAAAGAAAAGATTATGATTGATCATTGGATTGGTTTATATTATTTGAATGATTTAGGAAAAGAAGGAGAGTGTCGATCACTATATTAGTTATAATAATCTATGATTAAGGTAAGTATCCAATGATTTTGTCTAACTTGTTTCCAAATTTAATAATATATATTTGTTAGTAAGGAAGTTATGTGATTTGCAAAGGTTAAATTGGCTTTTGATTATTATATTTTTTAATGTTATATTGTTGGACATATTTCAAATGATATGCAATGAGTTATGCATTGGAAGAATATGTCAATATGTTATTTCAAATAATAGTTAATTGTTCAATTAGTTGGTTTTGATTTAGACCTTAGCAACTGAGGTTATACATTGGTCATAAGTGCATAAAATAATTTCTTCTAGGTCTGACACAAAGATTAATGTATTATCTATACCATGGAGATTAAATATGATTTTGATCCTTGTCACCATGATACAATATGACCATAGCCATTAGCACTCTTGACTTTTGTTTTAATGTATGCCCTTTGTTATAGTTATGACTACCGATGAATTTAGATGTGAAAGCTTAGTTATACATAATTAGTTAATGATAATCTTTGCATTAAAAAGAAATATATCTACTTATGTTTTGTTATGCAAATGTTTTCGAAGATAATGTTATTTTATGTGCTTGTTATGCTAAAAAGGTATGATTTGAAAAGCATGTTTGTTCTTTATTTAAGCATAGAAGAGGGTTTAATATTTGTGTATAGTTTTATAAAATGCATCTATGATAAGTTTTGCTTAATATATGAGTTTTGGTGTTTACTAAGTTGTGGTTGCTCATATCCTTGTTGTTAAAATCTTTTAGATGCCAAGGCAACAAAATAAATCGTTTATGGTTCAAACTCTTGAGATTTGTGATGTAATAATCCATTAGTGGGACGTCTTTGGTGAACTTATTTGTAATTGAGAGCTCAATATATCGCTGCTGTTATATGTGGACACTATGGATGTATCTGTTTTGTATTGTGTAAGTGCATGGATTTGGATTTAAGTTGTGTGCAAGTTTAAGCCTTGCAATTCTCATATGAAAACTTATGGAACTGTGGTTAAAATATTATGACATATGTTGTGATGATGAATGATTAAGAGAGCGAGATGTTGACAACAACTCTGCCATCACCTTAAAAACCCTTAGTTTCTATCATCTTTAGCTTTATGGAATAATAAAAATGATAACCTAACACAGCTCTATCGGTTAAGCCTTAACCAATGAGAGTTGTATACTCCAATAGGCAGGAGAAGTTTGACCGAATTGGCAGCCAATAGCATGGACATGAATCAATAGCCAATAGATGGATACAGTTGCCCAGAAGGTGAGTTCTTCATGATCGACATATAGGCTAAATCCCTGCTCTCGTTTTTGAAGCTGTCTCTTTTGCTTCTGGAAATTGATCCTTCCGAGTGCCATTTCATTACTCGGTGGATTAATATTGTTTCTTTTATGATTTGTCATTGAAAGCTGATGATCTTAAAGTTTTTAATCTTAATCACATATGTTGATCTTTTTTTTTTTTTTCTTATCATGTTTGCCAGGTCTATGTAATTGGAGGTGATAGAATTCAAAAAGGAGCCTCTACAATATTTAGGGTAATTATAAAATAAAAACCCTTTAATAGGTGTTTTTGTTGGTATATGTTCACTTTCTAAGTTCATTGCATCACACCGACAAATTTCTGTGCTTCCCCTCTTGATGATTAATTCGTCCTTCTTGAATTATCTAATATGTTTCAGGAATTCTAAAGGTGTGGCTAAAATTTTCTATTGTTGGTATTACAAAATATTACAGATAATAACATTTTAGAATTATTATATGATAGTTCAGTTTTTTTTCTAATAAACCTATCAACATCATTTTTCCTATTTAAAATGATTTGGTAACTTTCGTCTATCCGACGAAAATTAAATTTTTCATTATATGAGATCAATTAAAGATTTGGATTATCCTCACTCAAGCATAATTCTCTTTATATATCTTCTCCTATTAACATCAAATAATTTATATCTTTCTTTCAAGAGGAATCAAAGTATTTTTCACATCTTGTTCTCACTTAAAATCTAAAGATATATAGAATATCTATAAAAGAAATAAACCTCTTCGATACGACTCCTAAGATAATAGCACTCTAACCCCTTTAATGCTACTCCAATTTAATGTTAAGATCAGTTACAAAACTTCAGATACTTTGTGTTGACAAGGGGACATGAAAGAGTAATTACTGTGGATCCAAAAGAGTTGATGCTTAAATCAAATCAAACTTTTTCTCATTAGCTAGACTTGCATGAATTAATAGCCAGTCACAAATTAGTGAACATGTACTAGAAGTTGAAAACCAATTTATGGTTTGAAACTAGAGATCAGTCTATAATCATTTATACATCTACATTTATCACTAGAGTTTGGATCCACATGGAATTATAAATTGTGTCAAACCTACTCATAGATCACAATAGTTAGGCAAGTTAGATGAATAGGTCTCTTAACATGTAGAATTATCCTCCTAATAAGAAATATTAATATATATATATATATAGTAAAACCCTTAATTATAAATATTAAAATATATTTATCTTTTTTTCGTTAGGTCACTTTCAATGATTAAGAGGAGGAGAATGAGAAGAATAAACAAAAGAAAGGAAAAAAAGAGGTAAGGAGTGAAGAAGATTTTATTAGAATCAGTTATAAATTAAAGATGTACATGTCTATTTATAAAGAGATAAATTAGGAATATTAAAAGTTATTAACATGAGGTTATAAATAACAAAAGAAAAAGGAGGGATTGTAAAGAGTGTTCTCCAAAAGAAAATTCTAAAGAAAAAAAAAAATTGAAATCACAAAATTACCCTCCACCCATGAATTATGGGCCACATGTTGATGGGTATGAGCCCTAATTGGGAGCCGAAAATCTTATTGGGCCAGTCGACCGGTCCATTGTTTGAGATAGCACATGAGGTCAAACCAAACGGTAAGCACTAACAACTACATAACACACTACCAACCATCACCACATATCATCACACACATGTGATCGCGGAGCAAAAATGGCGTCATTGCTCTTCGCCGTGGGGTTCCTCCTCAGCCCCTCCCGCTCTCTTCATCCCACCCACTAGAAACCTGGCACTCTTCGTCCTCTGGCTGCATTGCTTCGCGAGCTCCAACTTTCGCTGTTAGCATAAAATATGTAATATGCTATATTAAATGCAGAAATAATCTTTTATGTCTGGATTGAAATCAAATATAATTAGATCTAGTTTTAAGATGTGTATCTTTTGATACCATCTGAAAAAGATATCTCTGTTTTGATCTGCAAGGGTATCATCTTTAGATCCAAGATCGTTGTCAATCTACAAGAGAACTAGAACCTTCTCCTCTTTTCTTATCCTTTTACAAGACCACCTAGATTAATAGTTAAGGAGAAAAGTTAAGAGATAGATTGTAATCCCTCAACTGAATCATCTATGAGATGCGTAACCTATCTTCTTGTGTAGTACTTAGAGGTCTTGTTTATTTATAGGTGAAAGCAGAAAGTCTAGGATAAGTAATTAGAAGAGTTCCTCCCATCAAGGGCATCTACTAAGGAATTCTATTTTAAGTTGACTTTTTTTTTATTAACTAATATATGTCATTAAAATATAATTAGTTATATTATATATATCTTATTTAATTATAAAGAGCTACAAAATCTAACATTCTCCCACTTGGCCCATTAATTGATAAGATATAAAAAAAATTTAAAATCATAATAAATAAAATAAAATTTGTTTAAAAATAATTTTATCTAATTGGATTCCAAAGAATTTTAAAAAGTATTTCATATATGGCCATGAATTTTTAAATAAACCAATAAGTCCAATAAATACAATAATACTATATTAAGTCCAACTATCAATATGAGTTATAGTGGTTGTATATCATCAATGTTATACTCTCTTCTATATACCATAACATTATTAGTCTTTCATAATATAATCCATAATGACCCTTGTAATTTGTTTGGTCAAGATAATTATGTTATTACATTCAACTATAATATGTATAAACATAAATGTAAACAGCATAGTAGAAATAAATAACTTTATTTAAGCAAAAAAAATATCAATAATAGTATCCACTTATACATGTATCATCATATCTTTTATGACTTGCTTACAAGCCCTATTCTAAGAAATATTCTTTAAATATTTTACACTATAAAACTTTTGTCAATGGATCAGCAATCATCATAGTGGTGCTAAGGTTTTCAATTAACACTTGTTGTTTCTGAACTCTTTCTCTAACCGCATAGTACTTTATCTCAATATACTTGAAACCACTAGAGTACTTGTCATTCTTAGAGAAGAAAATTGCTATGGTGTTATCACAAAATATCTTCAGTAGCCTGACAATTGAGTCGACCACACCAAGTCCTAAAATGAAATTTTGCAGCCATAAAGCTTGATTTGTGGCCTCAAAGCATGTCACAAATTCAGCTTTCATTGTTGATGATGTAATAAGTGATTGCTTTGCACATTTCCAAGAAATTGTCCCACCAACTAACTTGAATACAAATCCTGTAGTGGACTTCCTACTATTGAGGCAATTTGCAAAATCAACATTTGAATATCCTATCACTTTAAGCTGATCTCTTGTATATGAGTATATAATCTTTCACCCTTGTAGATATCTCATTACTTTCTTTGCAGCTTTCTAATGTTCCATTCCTGGGTTGCTTTGGTATCTTCCCAACATTGCAACTATAAAATCGATATCTGGTCTTGTACAGGTTTGTGCATATAATAGACTTTCAACTATGCACCCATAAGAAATATTCTTCATTTGATTCTTTTTTAAGTTATTTTTCGAGCACTAGTTTTAGCTGAATTTTTCACCTCTAGTAATAGGTATATCATTAGTTAAGCAAAGCTGTATATTAAATCTCTCCAAGATACGATTAATATATCATTTCTAAGACAATCCTAATAATTCTTGAGATCTATCCCTGAATATCTCAATGCCAATAACATAGGCTGCCTCATACATATCAACCATCTTAAAATTCTTATTGAGAAATATCTTAGTTTCGTGCAATAAACCAAGATCATTATTGACAAGTAAAATATCATCCATATATAAGACCAATATAATAAATTTGCTCCCACTTACCTTTAAATATATGCATTGATCCATAGTATTTTATTTAAATTTCGAAGAAAGTAATGGTATTATGAAACTTTATATATCATTGTCTAGAAGCTTGTTTAAGGTTATAAATGGATTTCTTAAGTTTACAAAGCAAACTTTCTTTTCTCTTTTCTATGAATCCTTTATATTATTCTATATAAATTTCCTCATCTAGATCCTCAGAAATATTATTTCCATATCCATCTAATGTAACTCAAGATCATAATGAGCTACTAATGTCATATGATTCTCAATAAGTTCTTTCTAGAAACTAGAGAAAAAGTCTCATTATAGTCGATGCATTCTTTCTGAAAAAAATCTTTGGCCATAAGTCTAGCTTTATATTGTTCAATATTGCCCGTTGAGTCATGTTTTATATTAAAAACCTATTTGCAACCGACTTTTTTACAATTATTGAGCAATTCAACGAGTTCCTAAACATCATTCTAAACCATCTAATTGTCTCTTGACCTTATTTATGTATACTTCAAGAGTGTTAATGGCCTGAGACTTTTCATATATTAGATAAACATAGTCATATCTAGACAGGTCATCTATAAATGTGATGAAATATCTTTCTTCACTAAATCAAGGAATTAGAGTGGTCCGTAGATATCAGTATGAATAATCTCAAGGAGTTTTTTACTTTTTGTGATATTTTCTTTATATGTTTAATTTGCTTTCGTTTAATGCAATCTATATAAACATCAAAATCAGTGAAGTCTAAATATTCCAAAATATTATCCTTCACTAATCTTTCAATTCTTTCTTTGGAGATATACAACAGTCGTCTATGCCATAATATAGAAGATCTTTTATTATTGAAATTATATTTCAATCTACTTAGATTGTAGGATCATTAATGTCTTTTCAAACTCAAGATTCAAATTAATTCTATACAAACCATCATATATAATTCAAGAACCAACTTTTATTGAATCATAAAATATACTGAGTTTACCATTACCAAAACAAAGGTAATATCCTAACTCATCAATTCTATATAGGGAAACTAAATTTTTAGAAATAATAGGAACATAACATGTATCAACAAGATCCATCAGATGACCCGTTTCTATGCGTAGACGATAAGTCCCCACTGATATCACTTTCGCTTTGAGACGATTTCCCAATATGATGAATCTTTCATGTCTTTTTGGTTTTCGGATTGAAAGAAATCTCTACATATTATTGGTAACATAAGTTGAAGCACCAAAATCAATCCACCAACTATTAGAAGGAACTTCTGTAATATTTGATTCGAAACATAAGTTAATACATTTCTTTTTGAACCAAATCTTGCATTTAATGCAATCCTTCGTTACATGTCCTTTCTTGCCACAAAAGAAATAATTTACTATAAAGGTTTTTTTTTCATTAGTCTATTTAACATTTTCAAACCTGGCAAATTTCTTTGATGGATGATCTTTCAATTTTCTTTTCTTGTTACCAACTCCTTGAGTAGTAGTTATGACATTATATGAACTTTCCTACTTTAATCTCAATTCTTCCTAAACACACATACTAGTTAACTCATTCAAATCTCACTTATCCTTATTTATATTATAATGAATCTTAAATGGGCCAAATTGAGAAGGAAGAGAATTGAGAATGAACTGCATGAGGATAGACTCATCAATATTTATGCCTAATGCTTTAAGTTTTATAACTTTATCAGCCATATTGAGGATGTGATCCTGAATTCCTCAAGTGCCATCATATTGAGCCATAGTCAGTTCTTTCATTAGTGTACCGGTCAATGACTTATCAACAGATTTAAATATGTCTTCAATAACCTTTAAATATTTCTATACGCTAGTTGCAATCGATAATGAAACCTTTATGTTATTTGCAATCGTTATTCTTATGAACATTGAACTAAGTCTATCAGATATATCCCAAGCCTTCATTTCATTAACTTATTCAATAGTACTTTCATCGATTAAGTCTATAGACTTTTCAACAAGCAATGCTAAATCAAGATCTAATATGCCTAGTGTAAAATAATATTGATGCTTTGAGGTTTTAAAATTTTGATGAACTATTGAAATAATCTATATTACACCTTTGGGTGAAATAATAATATATCTAATGTTCACTCAAGATCATCTATGGAAGACTGATACCATCCTTGTAAAATAGTATTATTACCTTTGGGTATACAACCCTAAATTGTAAGGATATCTAAAACAGTATCATCCTACTCTATCATATAATTATTTGAAGTAGATTCTCCTTTGAAATTATCTAAATCTCCTAATTACGTGTCATTGTGAATATTATTTCCTTGATGTCATTTAGGGCTGATTCCTTAATGTTATTTTATAAATTATTGATCTAGGTCACTTTAGTGGCTATAAGACCAATACAATAGTATAAAATATAATTTAAAATATTCTATAAATAATAAAATTTTTATTATAATTTACATCACAAAAGCCTATCATCCCAAGCCACTTTGGCAACTACAAGTGAGATAAAACTTAGGGAGACGAGTTAAAAATAATATTCATCAAATTTCTTTAATTTAATTTATACTAAGCAATTCAATAATAGAATAACAATCATAATAATTATTGAACATTAATTAGCAAACAAAAAAACTCATATGATAATCATGATAATATATAAATCATGCTTTCATGTGAAAGATGAACATTATTTTATAATTTCAAATATATACATGTGAATAACCAAATGAATATCCAAGAACAATAATTAAATTTTATTTACCACATGTAAAAATATACTCAATAATTCACATGAGAAAACTATAAAAGTAAACTATAATTTATAGTTTTCTTAGTTAAAATTAAATCCAATCAAATAATCAAAATATAATCATGATTAAATTCAATCATAATTATAATAAATCATATTTATTAATTTTATAATTAAGAATATTAATTAGAAATTCTCAATTTCATAAGAGTAAAACTATAAATATTTGACAGGATATAAATTGGAATTATGAGATTTGTAAAGGGTAGAACTATCAAAAGAATTAAAGGATATTAATAAAATACAAAAGGCAAAGTTATAATTTAACCAAAAGGAAACCCTAGGGCAAAACTATAATTTTTGCTAAAAATCTGATCTGCAACGCCCCCATCGCCTTTGCGGATGTCGTTGGTATGGCCTGCGCTTGCTCATGGTCGTCACCACCGTGGTTTATGTCCGCTGATGCGGCCAACCTACTGATGCACGACTGTTGCCTATGCGTGGCCTGTGCTCGCGAGTGGCTGTCGTCGCATGGGCACAACTGACCATGGCTGCTGCCAAAGTGTGGCTGCCACTTGGGCGCAGCCTACATGCACGCGACCGCCATCGCTTGGGTGCGGCTTATGCCCCTACGCGGTTGTCGCATGGGTGCAGCCCCTACCGAGGCTGTCTACCTTCGTGCGGCCACCGTATGGATGCGAGTTCTGTCCACGTGCGACCATCGCATAGGTGCGGGGCTGCCCACATACAATTGTCGCTTGCTATGCTACCTAGTGCAGCCTTTGCTGCCTGTAGATTTGCTGGCTATACACAGCAAGGTCGATGGCGACCATTGTTGCTTCGTGATCATTCATGCATCATAAATAAAAATAATAAATCTAATACATTTGATCTCAAGAACTTAGGCTTTGAGATCAATTATTAGCATAAAAATATGTAATATGCTATATTAATTTTGGAAACGATCTTTTATGCCAAGATTGAAATCAAATATAATTAGATCTGGCTTTACAGTACGTACTTTTTGATGCCATCTGAAAAAGAGATCTCTGTTTTGATTTGCAAAGGCACCGTCTTTAAATCCAAGATCACTGTCAATCTTAAAGAGAATTAGATTCTTCTCTCTTCCTATCCTTTCACAGGACCACCTATTGATGATTAGAGAGAAGAGTTGAGAGAGAGACTGTAATCCCTCAATTGAATCCTCTATAACCTCTCTTCTTTTGTAGTCACTAGAGATCTTGTCTATTTATATGCGAGAGCAGAGGGTCTAAGATAAGTAATTAGGAGAGTTCCTTCCATTAAGGATATCTCCTAATGAATCTTACTTTAAGTAGATTTCTTTTTTATTGATCAATATATGTCATCAGAATTTAATTAGTTATATTATTATATCTTATTTAATTATAAAGGATCACAAAAATTTAACATCCATCGCCTTTGTCTCACATAATTCTTGGCTCTCATAAGATTTAACAAACTCAAAAGCGAGTCACATTGACAATGATAATCGCATCCACCTCGATTTTAATTCGCTCCAACCAATCTATCTTAGCAAGAAATCAGCCCCTTCCTCCTCCATACTGTCCTAACTTTCCTTTCTGTTAAGAGTAGAGAATTAAGCTCGATATTGATGTTGTTCATGTGGAAATATTGAGAGAAGGAAAGACTTTGAGTCTTTGTTAGATGCATACATGATTTCCCCGATAATACGACACCAGCCCACCATCACCACCACCTGCACACCATGCAATTAGAGAGCTCTTTGTTTAGGTCATTGTCTGCCCTTGTTTCCCATGGCCAACACCATAATCTCATGCGACATGGTGTGGTGTGCCAATGGAGTTTTAAAGTTCATGTCCCACCAAAATCATTGGTTTATGCATTAGTTGCTATAATGACCTGTCTTCAGATATGCTGATGAAAATTAGTTTTAGTTTAATAGATTATAGACCTTTTTTTTTCAGTTACTTTTGAGGAACTTATGCTTCAAATTAATCTCTTATTTTTTAATATATTATATATAAATTTATTATTATTCTAAGTCCTCTAATATTATTTTAATATGAGATTGGTGCATAGAGTTATGAGTGTTTTAATTTGAGGTATTCAGAATCTTCTATTTCCTAGATAGTAGTTATGTTCAAGCTAAATTGACATTTTTAATGGATATGATTAGATCTCATTCTTTGAAATTAAATGAGTATCATCTCTATGCACCAAAATATAAAACATAGAAGCTTAAAGAGTCTCAATCCATTTCAGTAGAATATAATATGGGATGGCAGTTAAATTTAGAGGATACTTTAGCTTCCAAATAATTTTATTTTAAATTAAAATTTAATATTTATTTAGTTTTACATCACTTAAGTTCTTAATAAACACTCAGAGATGTATTTATTAAGAGTTCATTACAAATCATTAGTTATGAGTGATTTAAAATAAAAAAGATTTTAATTCGGACATAAAATGATCTAATATTTCAGTTTCCTAGCACATTTGAGGATCGTGGTCTTTCACTAAATCAGATAAGCATGAGCTTAATTTACTATAAAATAATGGTTATATATATCATGTGAATTCAAATATATTTTCAATAATAAAATCATCATGAGCTTAATGTATGTCAAAAATATGTTTTATCATAATTATAAATCATAGAATTTATGATAACATATTATCATGATTCTATCAATAATAAAGATCATGATCTCAATGTGATTTCGGAAATGGTTTAGTAAATATTTTATATTTATTATTGATTGAAAAAAAATCATGTAATTATCATATTTTTATAATATTTTTTTATGTATATACACTATCAATAAAATTTAGTTAATCATTTCTTCTCACAAAGATCAACCTTGCGCTAGTAAGATGATTTGGGTCAATTACTCTCGTAGGGCATGCAACCAATGGAAGTCTCCTCACCCACTCTACAAAGGAAAGAGAAAAAGGTCCTGTCCTCCACTTAACTTAAAAGGCTTTAAAGTTGTAGGGTTAGTACTCCATCGAAAGAAGAAGAAGAAGAAGAAGAAGAAGAAGAAGAGGAAGGCATCCAAAGCTAATTGATGGAGGAAGAAAGACTAAAGTAATGCAAGCGAGACAAGTCTTGTGGCCATGGCATAAGACTACGTGGCCAATGCATCGGCCTGGGATATGGTTTATTACTGCCACTGCAAGCTAATTGCATGCTTCTTCTCCATGTGTCTCATGAGCACCTGTAAGCAAAGTAGCAGGTGGAAGAACCACTGTGATTTGCTTCCCTAGTGGTCCTTTTGTATTGTAGTGTGGCCATCAAAGACATGACTCACCTGTACGAACCAAACAAAACTTATAATATTCATGTCCATGGCAACAAAATATTTATGTCCCTTCTCACCAACGCAAACACGGACTTCAAAGTCATATAGCTCGAGTACAAAGTAGAGAGAAAGAGGTAGCATTAATATGTAATCTTTGTGAGCTAATCTTAGGTGATTGAGTGAAGCCATGAAGCAAAAGTTTCCAACCCTTTCTCTTTCACAACTTCACATCAAATAAATTTACATCTCTTTCTTTTGGATATTTTGATTTTGTTCACTTCTCCAATACAATTGATTTGTGAGATCAATATTTCATAACATAATTTATAAAAATTCAGAATATATTATCAATAATATATTTATTTATTTATTTATTCTGAACAAGGAGAAGCTCTGAACAAGGAAGACTGGTGTGCTGCTCTTTACACATGATCTCATCGTTCACAGTAACCGAGCTCCATGGTGAAAGCTGCATCAGGCTGGATTGCGACGGCGGTGGCAGTGGCACTCCGGCGTGGTCGGGACGCTCTGCTGGAGACGAAGCTGCTCGTAGAACCGCCTGATGAACTCCTCCGCCTCCTGGTCCACCCGGCCGTCGGCCTCCGCGTCTTCATCCCTTGTCGGGAACGGCGAGTCGGTTATCCTCGGCTGCCGTACCGCTGCTGGCGATGGCGACGCCACGAACGACGACTCGGCGTCGGACATCTCCGAGTTCAGCATTTCAAGCTCCTTGTCGTCCGCCGCGAAGTCGAAGTCGTATCGGTCGTGACGGTGGCGGTTCCTCCGCTTGGCGGCGAGGAGGAAGGAGGGGTAGGAAGGGGTGTTGCTGCAGCTGAACTCCACCTCGTTGGGGTCGTAGTAGGAGAGGTCGGTGTCCATGTATCGAGACGAGAAGGCCGAGTACATGTCGGCGCCAATGTGGTGGTCACGGTGGTGGTGGTGAAAGGCGACGAAGTTCGCAACGGCTTTTCCGGCGAGCTTGCCGCGTCTGAGGAGGTGGTGGAGATCCATCATGAGCCTGTGCTTGGTGAGGCCCTTACGTAGCATGTAGTAAGCAGCTGTTATCATGTGCCACAGACGCTTGGTCAAGGAAGGCTTCATTTCACTGTTCTCGTTCCTTCAAAGGGGATTCTGAGAAGTTTGGTCTGAGAAGATAAGAGAATGAGGAGAGGAGAGAGTTTGGTTGTCTTCAATGGTATTCACGAGGGAGAGAGGGGAAGGCAGGGAAGAGTATTTAAAGGCAGAAGAAGGTGATCGTGGTGGGTTGCTCTTCTCTGCAATAATTGATGCTGCAATTACTGGAAAGCCCTCCACCAGTGAGAAGCTCTCAGAAATGGCGGCTGTGTCCACCGACCCGTTTCAGAAGCTTTCAGAAGTTCTCTAAGCACTGATACTAATACTGAAGCTTCCAGAAGCCGTATGGTGTTTAGGTTTGATTTCTAGACTTTGATGGGAGAGAGAGAGAGATGGCTGGAATGAGGTTGCGGTACTTACCAGGCCACGTGGGAGGCTTGTGGGCCCAGAAATAGATGTGATAAGACACCTACAGGCATACCTCCTTGATGGTTGAAGGAAAAGTTGCACCACTGTTTCAGTAGGCCTCTCTCTTTCTCTCTCTTTGGTTGTTCAACGTGAATAAATAATTGCATGAAATCTGTGGGCAGAAGAAGTTGGAAAAGGATGATTTTCTTAAAAAACACTCTAATTTGTTTAATAATATTTTGATTTTTATTTTTTTTCAATCATACTCCTAATTTAAAAAATATCAAAATTATTCCTCTTCAATTTTCATCATTTGTCTTCTCGAGGGAGGAGAAGTGAGGAGACGACACGAATTAACTTTTCTTTCCTTTTTATCATTCATTATTATTTATCGCTCATCACCTGTCATCCAAAAGGGAAGAAGGAAAAGAAAGAAAAAAAAAAGGAGACAAAGAAAAAAAAGGAGGAGGAGAGCATGGGTGGCGGGGAAGGAGGGATGAGGAGGAGAATGAGAAGGGAATTTCCCAAACAATATTTTTATTTTTATTTTTTTTAAATCATGCTCTTAATTTTAAAAAATCAAATTTTCTTCTCCTTCACTTTGATCATCTCTCATTATTCATCATCTACCACCTAATGCCCATGAGGGGAGGAGAGGAGAGAAAAGGAGAAGAGAAAAGGGTCGATTGCGATAAAGGAGGAGGAAATGATACACAATGAGAAAAATAAAAAAAGGAGAAGGATGAGCAATTAAAAGGGAGGAGAAGGGAGAAGGGACTGTTTATGATGAAAGTGATGATGAGGATGGGAGAGGGGCAGTTTTGATATTTTTGAATTAGGGATGCAGTTAAAAAAATAAAATAAAATGAGGATATTATTTAGAAAATATCTAAAATATGAATTTTTTTAGAAAAATAATCCAGTTTTGAAGGTATCAATTAATTTAATTGATGATAAGATATTGAGATAAAATCATAACATCATTATTTTTAAAATTTAATATATTAGTATGTTGGTGATGTACCAAATGGGAGGATTTGAAATCTTATTTGATGAATTTGGAGGATGTTAATTATCTTAATTAATGAAGACTTTGTCGAAGTATCGAATTCCATATCCATCATTTTGAGGATGTTAATTATCTTAATTGATCGAGTCGTATATTAAGGTCTAAGTATCGAATTCCATCTCTATAATACAAAAAAAAAATTATTGATCTACTACAGCATTCAACAGAAGCATGAAATAAGTTCATTGGTGTTTATAGTAACTGTGAAAAAAAGTATGAGCTTGTAATGGCAAGCATTTAACTTGGCATCCAAGTTTGAAGAAGTTAAATTGCTTGGCTTGAAGAACCCCAAAAAACTTTAGTTTCTTTTTAGACTGTGATCCTAAAGATTGTAGTAATCCAACTTTGCAAGGAAGAGAAAAAGGCAATAAGAAAAGACAATTATTCTTGTTTTACATGGTCAGCCAGTTAGGTCTCTCAAAGCTTAATGGCCAAGCGAAGAAGAACTGTGTCCCCCTTTTCTACCTTTTTGTTTTGCTCAAGTAAAGCCCAGAGCTCAAGCAGGCTTTTCAAACCACATCCTAAAGATTGTATGTTGAGCTTCCTAAAGCAAGCCAATATGATTCAAGTTGGGAACATTAGTCCATCATTGCTTGCACCTGTATAGTAGTATCCAGTTATGACTCTAAACAGATAATTGAAGCTCAAACCAGTCTCAACATTTGAGAGTACTAAGTTGATCTTGTGAACTATTATGATTGTTTCAAGACAAGGGAATGAATCCATTTAATCTGTTGAGTGGAGAACAGTTGTGATCCAGTGGGTTGGTTCTCCCAACATATGCCCTTACTGGTGGTGGCAGTAGAAAGCATAGCACAACAAAAAAGAAAGCCATACATTGGGCATCTGTTGGGTGTTGTTTATTTCATTATAAATTTTTTTTGAAGGATAAATGATAAAGACAGAATTTAAAGATTTTTTATTAATCAAACTATTTTAACATCTTAATAAAATCTTTAACCTTTGAAGAGATTATCATTAGATTCATATTTTAGGTGAAAAAATTTATTGGATGAGATTTCGAATCGTGTGAAAGTATTATAATTTGTACAAAGGAATAGATTTTGAATCTTTCAAACTCATAGTAAGTGGATATGGTAGTCAGTATTAGATTAAGATTTTAAGTATAAATATTAATCACATGAAGTTTGGTAAATCAAGCTAAGTATAAAACATGTCATATATAGTTCCAATAATAGAGACCTTCTCATCCTTCAAATTAGTGTGTATTAATGACAAACGAAGCACATTGTAAGACAGTTCCCTCGTGACTTCTCATGCTGTTGATATTATATATTCTTGTAATTAAAATTATTAGATTAATTTCATCAAGAAAAAAAAATAGATTAAATATTTATGAAAAGATAAGTCAAATTAATTATTAATTTTTAAAAATATTTCGTAAAAGAGAATAATTCATTTTGAATATAAATCAATCTAATGTATCTTTAAAACTATATAAACCACATATGTTACGTAACGAAACACATAGAATTTTTAAAATTATAAAAAAATTTAAAAAAAAATTTAAAAGATTTAAGCTTCTTCTACTCTTAGTCTCTCTGTATAACTCAATCCCATTTTCCTCTAAAGCACAATAAGAATTAACTCAGATATACTCATTCCTTAGGCAGAAGAGCTACCAATAATTGACAGTAAGCATGCAGGATCAAGAACTTGGCATGAGAGCCTCAACCATGTGCTACTCACAAACAAAAAAAAACTACAGGTGGATCTGTGTTGCAGGAATCTGCTGTTGGATGGCCGCAATCTTATCCATGAGGAAGGCTAAAGCAGAAACAAAAGACCTTGCATTGTGCAAACCATTCTCTCTTTTCTGAGTAAAGCAAAAAGTAAAGGAAGACTTTGTGTGGCTGAATTGAAACAAAGTGCATGTCAGATCTCCCTTTTAGCTCTTGGCATATACTGCCTGTTGCTTGACGATGCCATCTATTCCCAACCTGGAACTGTTTGGATAAGTGATCATCATCTCACTTATCATTCATTGTTTGCTTTACAAGTGGTTCTTCACATTAGAGTGCAATTTAAATCAAAGAAACTCTCTTTTTATTACTGAACAAACATGAATGGTACAGCTACAGCTACAGCTACAGCAGGATCAAGAAGCTGCTCCTAACCCACATCAACAAAATGCCTTGCATTTAATAGCTCTGGGATGATAGGTCAACCAATATTGGATCGTATTATTATTTTAGAATCTCAATAAATAGCATCAAGGATTGACATCCTCATCTAGAATTAATATTATCGATTAATGTTAGATCAACTCCGATGAGATGATTGTTTGCTGTTGCTGGTATCATCTTCTCAAAGGCGGCTGTAAATACGTGGTAACATTATGCATTGCAGACTTTGTATTCCGAGACGCAGTTTCCCCTAACAAAGACACCAAAGCACATCCATGGGGCTCAGTCAACAAAGATGATGAGCATGAGGAAACAGAAGGCTGCGTTTTAGTGGCCGAAGGCCTAATCATTGATGCGGTAACGTCGAGCCGCAGAGATAAAAAGATGGTGAAGTGTTGCGATCGGGTGCTTCTCGAACCCTTTCTTGACACATCCGTCTTTGACTGATGAGCTCCATTGTTGTTGTTGTCAATATGGATCTCTCGCTGCCTCGGCAACCCTCCATCAGAAAATATACTTCTCGGCACGACCGTTAGTTTTCATGTCATTATCTAATCGTCAACGTTACATCGATTCCGATAAGCACATCAACCAAACGGTGCAATAAATTAATATAATATTTGATATGGTACGCAGTATACAAAGGACCTCCGGGCTTACGCAGCGTGACACCTCGGACTCGAACGAGGTGACCACATAACCTCCGCGTTGTTCAGCGCCGAACACCACAGTCCCATTCCGCAAATCTCATAACGACATCGTGCGACGTTGACCCATACGAGTTGGTCGATGCTCATCCGTAGGATAAAGCGATCTTATCTGGCACTGTACAAGTCGGCGCCTAACATCACAGAGCCGTTCTGTAAAACTCGGAACGATGTTGCATGGCGTCGACCCATACGTGTCGATCGGTGCTCAGCCATAGGGTACAAACCATCCTCTCAAAGAGATGATAGCTATTAAAAGATCATGGTATGATTGGTCTCTCCTCTCGCAAGTATAAAAGATAACCTTTTGACCAATGCAGAAGACTTGGACCATTGAACTCTCCCTCACTCCACTCAATTTTAACTTTACCTTCGAAGGGGTCAGAAATCTCCCTCTCGACCTCGGCTTGTGTGCAAGAGCCCGACAACAAAAAAACAAGTTACTTACCAGGAGAGGAGACCACGTTCGCGAGGTGAGACTCGAACCCGACCCAACCTGACGCTCGCTTCTACTACTCGAGTATTTACGTGGGCAACCTTGTGCATCCGGGATCGAACCAAACCGTACTAACACTTCAGTTCACTGATAGTATTTAATTATATTAATTATAATATTCGTTGATTCGATCAACTTTTGCAAGTTAGAATAAGGTTCCAATCTTTATTTTTACATTTTCATCGAAAAATTTAATATTATTAAAATAAATAAATCTAGATGGGACGCTGAAGACAGCCGACTATTAATTTGATATTTCTTTCTGAGTCAGTTCATTGCACTATGTTATTTTTTCTTATTTTCTCATTAAAATTGAACCCTGCTGTTGATTGGAGATCTGTGCGGGCTCCAGTGAGATGTCCAATAACAAGGCCGGTGGGCGTAGGCAAAGTTGTTGGCGCCGTCGAGAAGGACGAAAGAAAGCTCCGCCTCACATGGAACGAGAGCTTTTCCACCGTTAGATCCAAGCAACCACGGATCTCAATGCATATTATGTCTACAATGAACTCGAGCTCATCCTATCAGAGATTTTAAGAAGCTCAAACGCACATATTTGCTTCGAGATTCTCAAAATGGAAGGATCCAACGGCACTGAATTCGTGAGCTCGAAGTATTTTAGAAGAGTCGTTGGACCTCATCCTATCGCTTATTCTTTTTTCTTATTTATATGGCTTATAATTCAATAAAATCTAATTAAAGATAACAACGCATTCGGAGCCGATCCCTCTCTCGCCCCCTCCATTTTGCTCCCTAAATTTGGACGTTGCAGTGACTCTTTCTCGTGGCACCGAGCGGTACCCGACTCCCATTCCGATCTGCTCCTCCGTCCCCTGAGGTTCGATCGCTCCTTCTCTTCTCCATTTCGATTCCTTCGGGACTACAATGCCTTGCATTCATGTAGATTTTCCTTTCCCCTCGATTCCTCGGTTTTATTGTCTTTCGCAAGTCTTTTTGGGTTTCGGCTTCTGAAAGATGACTTCTTTTGATGAAAATATTCGTTCTTGATCGGGCGCTTCTCGTCAGATCTTGCTTGTTCTCGACGATGTGGAATGGCACGGGGTTGTCATTCTCGGGATCGGAATCGGGACGAGAATTCGTTTGCCTGTTTATGTTGTCATGCTTTGATTCTGATGATTTAGAACGATCAATTTGAGGTCGACTTTTTCCCCCTTCGTATTCTTTTACTCTCAAGGTGTATCCTTCGAAACCGAGGCAAGTTTAGCAGTGAAATCATACGCAGGACATACTGAAAGATGCATTGTTCTTTTGAGGATCTGGGTGATCTCGCAGGATCCTGTTTTAAAGACTTGCTGATTTATGGAATTATTGTCTTGATCTCATTCGCTAAGAGTCTGAAATTTATCAAGTGCTTGGTGTGCCATGACAATTCTTATTGGAAATTATTATGTTTCTTGATTTATAGTTAGTTATTAGAACTGGAAATTTGAACAAAGTTATGAGACTTATTATATGTCTTTTCTCGATGAATTGACCAAATCAAAATGAGTAATAATCACTGGTAGAGACCTACCCTCACATCATCATGAATGTGTAAGCAGTGTTACTCTTCTGTTGTGCACGGTATAGTTGTGATTTTAATTTCTTGCACAGAAAAAAGAAAACTATATTTTTTCGGACTAAAGAAGAATCTATAGTCGAGTAGAGTTTTAAATTATTCAACTTTGAATTCAGGAAATTAAAAACATATTTGTTCATCCGAAGTGCCGTGGTACATCAGATACACGAGAGATGTTTAGTTGTTGAGCTCAATTATCTCTCTAAAACATGTTTCTGGTATGTTTTCAGTTTCTTTTCCAGATTGATTGGCAAGTAAGATGTTGTTTCTTCCCTAATAGATTGATTCCCAAATGGAACAAATGATTTGTTAGAGCTTTTCTAGAACATCAATCTGTTTCCCCCGTTATGTACTCTTAAGAATGACCATGGTTATGATTGGAACATCCTCAATGTACTGGTTTCTTCCTACTTTTATTGATACATTCATTGTCACAACCAGACTCCGAAAGAGACAAAGGAGAGACACTTTGTGCTCTGCCTTGTGACTAATTTGATATATTGGCATTCGTTGTTTACGTAGATTGTATGCTTTTCCAGTTTGACTAGACATGGTCAGTTGACTAATAATGTCTAGATTGGTCGTTAGCTTTGCAGATTAAAAGAGTAGTGATGTTTCAGCAGTCAAGCAGTCGAAACTCGCAAAATAGAGGGTCTAAACTCAAGCGACTACTTCAGATGACCTTGCTTTTGTCTGTTGTTGTGTGGTTGGTCAACCATATCAACAAGAATGAATATGCTGGAGGTGATCAGATCAATCTTTACCAGGAAGATGATGTAGATTTTGGTCGGAAAGGGAAAGCAGGGTCTGAGAATGTGATCATCATAGAAGACCAGGGAACCAACTTTGATGAAACTCCTGAAACAAGTGAAGCTGGAGATCAGGCTGATTCTTCTGACCAGCACACTGAAGACAAGAATAATGAATCCTCTAATAAAGAACAAGGTAAATCTGTAGAAGTTATCTCAAATATGAGCCAAACAGAAACCCAAGAAGAGCGGCTCGGCGATAAGGATGAAAATATTGATTCGATTACCAATAGCAGAGACTCAGCAGTAAGCACTGACATGAGTGCTGACAAAGAGGACATGTTACAGCTTCCTAGTGAAAGGAGCAGCAAAAATGTATTGGATCAAAATGATGGGGAAAATATAGAACAGATCCCCGTTCAACAGAATAAGCCAGCTACACAGGATCAAGCAAAACATGATACTGGAGAAGCAATAACTTCTGATGAAGAGAGGACTTTGAACTCCAAGAATGAATTAAAAGGTGGTGAAATAACCGATGAAGTTGAAAAAGAAGCAACTGAATCCCGTGGAGGGGTTAAATTAGAGTCTGAAAGTAGCAGCAAAAATAGCTTTGAAGTCGAAAATGAAGCAATTGATTTGGATGGAGGGGTTAAATCCGAGACCGAAGGTAGCGGCGGCAATAGTTTAGAAGATACCACAAACACTGCAAATTCAGATGACGGCAGCCTATCCCTCTCCAAAGAAGAAAATGGGATTTCGACTGATGATGTTTCTACTGAAAAGAACGCATTCGATTCTCAAGGAGATATTAGTTCTGATGCTGAGACTTCCGGGCACCATAGCCTGGATACTGTAAGCTCTGATGAAAATACCGAGGGTGAAGCTGTCAATCTACCCAGTTCCACGGAAGAAAAAGAGCCGATGATGCCAACCAATAGCGAAGTTCCTAAAGGGGAAGCAGTTGAATATAAAGACGACAGTAATTTGAAATCTGAAGCAACTGGCGACAGTCCTTTGGTTGAGGAAACTAATACAGAGTCAGATGACAAGCTCACGGTGACATCTGTAGTCGATGACACAAAGGATGTAGAATTGCCAAATATTAATGAGGCTTTGGAGAGGGATGCAGTTGAATCCTCCGGTGATGATGCTTCTGATGCTGGCAGTAACAATGCCAAAGAAGAAAAGATGGATTCAAGATCTAGTGAGGATGCACCAGAATCAAAAGGAGATGGCGCATCCGACGCCCAAGATACTGGCAGAAATGATGCCGAAGAAGAAAAGACGGAATCATGGTCTAATGAGGATGCACTAGAACCAAAAGGAGATGACACATCTGAGGTTCAAGTTGCTGGCAACAAATCTAGTTTAGGAACGAGCTCTGAAACTAAGCCCACCGAAGAAGCCGAAAATTCATCTCACAACATTGAAGGCAATTCAGAAATTCCCACAGATGAGATTGTAAATGTAGCGGCAGCAGAATCTCAAGGAAATGATTCCTCCAAGGGAGAAGAAAACACTAGCAACACTGTCTTTGAAGACACAACTGAAACAAATCCCAAGGAAGAAACTACCTCTGGTTTGGGTAACGAGAACACAGATTCAGAAAAGGAAGGTGGTAAAGAGTCGGAATAATCTTTCTCTGTGGTGGTTCCTCCAAAAGATCTTGTTGATCCTACGGGGTGCTCACTTACATATGTGAGCCGGGTGGAAAACAAGGTTAGTTAGAAAGCTAGGTATATTAGTTGAGATATGTGTGTCTGAATCTGGCACTCTTTTGCTGCAGCTCCAGCAGCCATTTGAGTGTGTTGCATTTTCTCTTTCCCTCGCCTGTGCGGACACTTTCTTTTCAGCTACATTCTTTCATTGTTCATAGTTAGTAAAAGGCCTCTAAAGAGGCACTGTTCCCACCTAAGAAAACTGTGTGTGCTTGTGTTCATGTTTCAAATTCAGATCAGAATTTGATATGAGAAAGGGGGACTTGTGACAGTGACCGCAAGACAACACATGCACATCTGCATGTGTTGGCTCTGTTCATTGAAAGTTCTTATAGAATATACATATCAAGACATTCCCATAAATTGTTTTCTCATATTTCTCATACTCATAAGATTAATCCAGTTAAAAATGCATATAGTATGTTTTGCTGATATAGATGACAGTTTCCTAGCAACTTGTCAAAATAAGATATTATTTGACATGCACAAGTGAACCGATTCATATTTAATGATGCAAAAAATTTAAAAAATGTATTGATCTCAATGATGAAAAATGATTCATATAGCTGATCCCAAATGGTTGGAGCATCATGACTTATTTTTGTTGCTGATTGTGCTTATCTTGTCATTTGCCATCTCAATTATCAGCAGTGTGAATTGGCACAGTAAGAAGCTACAAGATCAACTGTCACAATAATGGAAGTCACACCGGCATTTGAAATATACAAGGACATTTATTTAAAATTTAAATCATATACAACACTGGATGACTATGACAAACATCAGTCCCTTGCCTTCAGGAGAAAACACAAATCAAACATGCAGGATTAGATTCAATCAACTACAACCCAGGCATTCCTTAGCCCAGCAAATCCTGTGCTCGACTGGCTGTCTCCTAAGAACATGCACATTCATAAGCTTTGCTGCTGCAACCTCCTCAGCATCCAATCAATTATGTCTGCACCAACTTTGTCGCGCTCGGGCTCAAATAGAAGGTCATGCAAAAAGCCCTCATAGAGTTTTAAATCCTTGTGCCTCGAGGCAGCCACATTGTACAAATCCTGCGAGGCAAGTGGATCGGTGATCCTGTCGGCAGTCCCATGCAGGACAAAGAAAGGCACACTGACGGACTTCATGTTCTGCAGCAGGTAAGAAGAAAGCCGCAGGATCTCATGGCCTGTTCGAACTCTTATCGGCCCAGTGTAAACTAACGGGTCTGAGTATTTAGCCAACATCGCAGCTGGGTCCCTCGATACAGGAATGCGCCTTTTGTTAGCTCCCTTGAATTGGAACTTCGGCAGCACAAGTGAAAGAATTGGAGCCACAGCCTGCAACAGGTGAAGTTTGCAAATAAGATCCTTGAACATCTCCATGGTACATGGCATAATCATCACCAAAGAAGTAAAGCTTGACAATCTTCCGAAACTAGCAGATGTGTATATTTAAAAGAGGTTCGATTACAATGTGTATGCTTAATTTCAAAATTTTACATCTGAATGGAACAAATCAACTGCATAGCATATGAAAATGGGCAACAAGAGAAAAAAGGTTACCCCAACTATTGGATGAGCTTGCTTTACACGGATTGCCGGAGATGTCAGTACGATCCCTTCTACCATAGCCTCAATATGAGGATACAAAGCTGCCTGTAATGCGAGAAATTTATTGATGAAATCAGAATAGATGGATCATAATGATTACGAAGAGTGACATGATTTGTATACAAGGCATTACCTTTAAAACCACAGCTCCACCAGTGGAGTGACCAAAAAGGAAACAAGGTACACCAGGATTTTCAGATTTGACTTTCTCTAGAAATTTTCCCTGTATACATGAACAGGAACAATGAAATCAACTCAAAACCAGAATTAACCAAGCATAAGTAGAGTAATAACAATGTTGGCTTACAGTGTCCTCCACAACGTAATCTAATGAAGGTACATATCCATGCAATCCATCACTGCCACCATGGCCTGTAGGTCACAAAATAATTTATCATCATTCGATAATCTAAATTTGCTTTTTTTTTATAAAGCTTAGATAGGTACCAAGACTTCGAGCATTACAATCATCTTTTAGTGCACCCATCATGGTTCTTGATTTGTTCAGACCCATAGGGATCGGCCACCATTTACCTGTCCGGACATGAACTAATTGGCCCGGCATAGGGCTTACCACCCAATTTTGGCGCATTATCAAGCGTAAGCCAGACAATAAGCCTAGTTCAGAAACTTTCTGAACCTTTTTTTAAATTTATGGTTAATCTCTCTCTCTCTCTCTCTCTCTCTCTCTCTCTCTCTCTCTCTCTCTCGTGCTAGCCTCCCTTGCGTCGCCTGTTGGCCCATGCTGAATACTCCTCTCCTCTCCCTTCTAATATCGTACTGACATACCGTGTGTTGATATACCGGTGTCTATCAATCCCATACCAATGTGGCCAGAGACCAGCATGGGTTGGTTCTGGTATTCAAAGCTAAAAACCTTAACACCTATCATGCTTCTCTAGTCATTTCTTAAAGGTCAGATAAATGAGAGTCATAAGGCATAGAAATAAAGTAATACATCACCAGATGACAGTGATCTCAAAGGAGTTGATGCCACACAACAGCTTTAAATTGACGATTGATGAAAATAAGGTATTGATTCAAGTCATACCCCTAGTTTTGCTGCATTTTGCTCTTTTCTAGACATTCAGGTAACCCATTAATTTACTAAAAGTAGGGCAACAAGCATCCGCAAGATTTTAATAAAACAGCCGCAATGAAGGAAAAAGAGTGGTTAAGACCATGTACCTATCCAATCCATTGCATATACTCCAAAGTTGCATGCCATTAGCTGCTTAGCAAAGTATGCGTATCTTCCACTGAAAGAAGACATCCATGTATTTAAATTATTCCAGGAAATCGAATATATAAATATTTTGAAAAGGTGCATGTTCCATTAATTGATGGTAATATGGTGTCAAATACAATCATCAACATGATAGCTACTTAGAAATCCCTAAGTAGCTGCCTAGAAATTCTACATACAGCCATGTGCACGCATGCGTGTATCATCTATATAACTGCAAGGGAAGTCAACCTTGCGCTCCTTACCTATGTTCATTCAGTCCATGTATTATCATCGTAATGCCCCTGCAAATTATGAAAACAGTAACTCCAATGAGACAGTAGCCAAGCAAATAACCAGCAAACAAATTAAACTTCAAACATCGAACAACTTGAACAAAATAGTAACTTCTAAACAGAGCTTAGATTACTCTTTAAGTTGTTCTCTCGTATCCTTCAGTGCAATGCAAAAGACCAATATACTTGAGAATGGACATATGCTACCAACTATTCAACTACTTGAGTAGAAACAAACAGCTACAGGGAGCAATTTCCATACACAATCAAAATAGGAAAAAGAATTGACTTGTGTATCTGAAGATGCTACAGATATATATGTTGTTCCACTAATACTAATAAAATTATACAGAAAATCTGAAAGCAAAACTTGTTTTACAACTCACATCACCAAAGCTTGTAAGGATGAAAGGCTAATCAATGCTTTAAAAGTTATAGCATTCAAGTCAATGGACCACGGAATCACTCCTTTGTCCTGAACAGAAGCTAAAAAAAAAAAAAAAATTAGAACATCAAAAATATCTATTCCACCTCTGTAATCAACATGATTTAGGTATACTCCCAAGTCCAAAATCCACAAAAAAAAAACTTTCTTTCTTTCCGGGGAAGAAAAAGGAACGATAAACAGATGGAAATATATACCCTGGGATAGGGAATAGCCAAAAGAACACAAACTTGGTATAAAAGACGCAGACTTTCCTGATTCCTCTCGTGGCTTATCAAATAGAAATCTATTTCTCGACCACAACATGAGATCAAAAATTTACCTCAGATCCCCAGACGCGGGCAGCCACGACCGGCAGAAGAGCGCCATCCTCCTCGGTCCCACGAAATCGAACGTCCTCCACCGGCATGCCCCACCCTCTTCGCTCTCCGCCGACTCGGGGACCATCTCCACTTCCTCCGCGAGCGCCCTCCGCCGCCGCACGTCCTCCTCCTCCGCGGCCGCCCACCACCTCCCGCCGCCCCCTCCCCTCGTCCTCTGCCGGGGAGAGCCCCCCGCCGCCGCCGCCGCAGTCTTGGATGAGAGTGGGCTCCGACGGCGGAGGAACCGCAAGGCCAAGGAGTGCAGGAAGAAGAGCACGCGGACGAGCGATGCCGGCGACGGCACGGACCGCCGTATGTTCCTCAACACCGGGATGATTCGGCCGCTCGCCCCGGAGGTCAGCTCTCCCACCGTCGGCCCCCTTTCCATCCCTCACCGCCTCTCCTCCTCTTCTCTTCCTTCCTTGCGTGAGACCGTTTCATCAGTATATTACACGGAGAAGGAGACGACGAATGCAAGAGATGCCTTTTCCCTTACCATCTTCCGTTGCCAAAACCGTTACAATGTTACGAGACCCGTTATCTATGTATATACCGCCAATAAAAACATATATTACACTGTTACATATCGGCAAATCGCTCGGTAGCGGCGACAGCTGTTATTTTCCCGGGTGCTGACAAGTGCGTGGGCCCCTGTTTCGGAAGTGGGTCCCATCATCCATGGTGGAGGGTGCAAATTTGGGGGAGAATTCTCTCCCGCGAGTTTGTGATGGCAGATGATGCCACGTGGAATCTGCCTACTTTCTCACCCGGCGTTTGTTTTGACGTGATGCTGCTTCGTAAATAACCGAGGGTTCCAAAGGCGGGTGAAACGTTGGGTCACTCCCAGAGCTGTCCGTCACATATAAGAACGAGAACTCTATCTTTGCAACGGTGATCGTTGGATCTATGACTCCTTCCTTCATCCACCGTCCAAAGGCAGGCCATGGATCCAACTTGAACCCGACCCGATAGCCATTTCCTAACCCAAATTAACTCAGAGATGATAAGAAGGTATTGAATCTAAATAGAATGGGTATGTGGATCTAAATCCGAAACCCGAAAATATTGGGCGTTTTTTTTGGGGTGTGGGGTGGTGGGGGTCTTTGTTACCTGTCAAATCTGCCGGTTATGAGTGGGTGAGAACAATGGGTCCCATCCATATCCCACTGACGCGGCTCTTCTCCGTCTCACAGAGGAGGGTTGGGGGGCCCTTTTGGTGCGTATAATTGCAATGGAGTCTCTTCAGCGCAGATTCTTCCTCTCCAAAGACTTGGTCGGCCACTCTCACTCTTACAGCGCCTCCAACGAAGCCGCCGTCGGCCGTCGCCCAGCCCGCCCGTCTGCTTCGGGTCGTGGCCGGAATCCTTTTTCTTGCGGCCGCATGACGACCCTGCGGCTCGGGTCCACCGCCTGTTCCGCCTTCCTGTCCCGCGATCGCCGCCCCTCATCATCTTACGGCCATTCCGCCCCGTTAAGGGCCCTTGCGTCCTGTGGTGGGGGAGAAGCAGTCCTAGGGTTCTCTTTCCGACCCAATAAGAGGTCTCCGATGACATTGGATTCGCCTTCTCGGTCTGCTCGCGCGGCTCGTTTCGTGGCGTCGAGCCAGGACCATGGTGATGGATCTTCTTCGGAGCGGTATGTACTAAAAATTGATCTTTTGGTTATTTTAAGAAGCTGTAGCCGCAGATGAGGAACAACATCTTTCAGTAGCATTGTGTCGAACGGTTGTGTCTCGAACGAATATGTGATGCTTTGAATTCCAAGGTCTCTCTTTTATGAATAAGATCTTGTGTGTTGGCTATGATGTAGCGTTTTGATGAATGGCTTGTTATTTTCTGGTTGATACAGACATGATGGATTGCCCAAACGTGGGGTATCGAATACGGTTGTTGGCGTACTGGGAGGAGGCCAACTAGGACGAATGCTGTGCCAAGCGGCAAGTCAAATGGCAGTCAAAGTAGTGATCTTGGATCCCCTCGAATCCTGCCCAGCAAGTGGCTTAGCATATCAGCATGTAGTTGGGAGTTTCGATGATGGTGATGCAGTTCGTGAATTTGCAAAAAGGTTGGCTGTCCTGTATTATTGACTGGGGGCTTGGTATCACTTAGAAGTCGGCATAGTTTCTTCCATATTTGACTTGTTTATTGGTTGACGAGCATCATTAAGCAGTCTTTTTGATTGGCAATTAGGTGCGGTGTGTTGACAGTGGAAATTGAACATGTCGATGCAGTCACTCTTGAGAAACTTGAGCTACAAGGGATAGACTGCCAACCTAAAGCCTCTACCATAAGAATTATACAAGTAACTCTCACTTTCTTATTCATTGCCTTTCTTTCTAGATGGAGAGATATATCTTGTTATATGTGCTGAGAGAAACAGCAGAGAGAGTAATGCTGTTCCAGGACAATTAGCAGGGTAAACATTTTTGTGGATATTTTTCACCAAAAAGAACATTCTTAAGTATGCCATAAGTATGGTCAGATGTGTCAGAACAACATCTTAATTTTTGACTGCTATTCACTCACTGAAACTGTGAAGCACAAAATGAATTTTTTGTCTCCTAGAATTCCAGACATGCTAGTGAATCAATGTTTCTCTTAGACATTGTATAGTTGGTAAGATATGGCCAAGCTTGATCTCCATTATCACAGTAATATAGGGTTTAAAAGTTCCATGTCAAAATGCCCTAGGGAACATGCTTTGTTATTACTGTTATATGGAAATTTTCTTTTTCTCTGAATGATAAACAATAGGAAACAGGATAAGATTGGATAGAATGCATCACAGAACATGCAAAAATCTTTATCATGCTTAATTCAGTTAGAAACATCGAAGGTTTTCTTTATTTCTGGTCAAAAGAGTATCTTATTGAAATTATAATTTTGCTTTTGTACCTTCTATATTTTAGATGAAATTTACTGGTTCAGTGTCCAAATTTTTTCAAAGTTTGTGGCACTCTTCTTTTAATTTTATAAATTATCATCAACAGGCGAAAGTTCTTAAGACATGAAATTAATGACTAAATAACTATCTATACTTAATGGATATGCGATAATGTATGATTTGGCTTTATATTTAGGGCTTGCATGTTCTCATGCTGTCCTCAAAATTGTTTTGGAGTTTGATTATCAGGACTAGTTTGATTACCTGGACTGTGTGACTGCTATGTTTTATGTGTATTTATAGCTACATACATTCTTCTAGCAGCTAGTGAGGCTTACTTGGTATAAATGTTGTTCAAGTGTTGGGAATGTTAGAATTTGTGAAGAAAGGAAAACCATCTTAAACTATCTCGCTGGAAGATTGCTTACTGTTTACATGAAGTATACAAGAAAAGATTTTATTCTCTTTCTAAATGTTTTTTATTGTAATCTTGCTATTTGTTGGAGACATTATTAAAATTTCCTGTTGCTTAATTATTATCAATATTTCACTTACCCTTCTTGATCCATCTTAGCTGTTCTAAATCATTTTTTTGGTCAAGAACTCCCACTCCTTTTTTGGCTGCTCATCGGATTGGCTTAGTTGGGTTTGAAATGCTGTTTTATGAATTTTAGTTGCTTTGCAACAGTTCAAGACATTATTATTTTACATCGCAGGACAAATATCTTCAGAAAGTCCATTTTTCTCAGCAAGGGATACCACTTCCTGATTTTATGGAGGTTGACTGTTCTGTTTACTTATTTTTGGAAAAAAAGAATCTTGAAGTTTATCTAGACCTTTGTTAATTAATTGAAATTATTTTGATGCAGATAGATAATCTTGCAAACACTGAGAAAGCTGGAGAGTTATTTGGTTATCCTTTAATGATCAAAAGCAAGAGGTTGGCTTATGATGGGCGTGGGAATGCTGTTGCTCACACCAAAGAGGAGCTTCCTTCAGTTGTGGCTGGTAAGATCCCTTAGAAATTCTCCAAAGAATTTTTGATTATATACATGAAGTTGGTGGATGGAATCTATTAGAGGTTCAATTTATATTTTCAGTAAGGTAAAATTTTCAGAAGTTGAAACATTTTTGTTGGTGTGTTAGTTTCTTTTTTTACAGTAGAATAATTGATATGCTATTTATGGAGTACCTGCCAACCATGGGTAGCATGTCAGGATACAACCACAATACCATGTGATGCAACACTACGCAATAATGTGCCTGGCTATTACCAAGACATATATCTCTGAAACTATAATGTCAAGTCCAATTTGTTCCTCACTGGTGTCTGTCCACATCACACAAACACATACATTATAGAATGGACTATCATGCATGTGAGATGTGCACATATCCAACTACATTTCCGTTATCCTATTAGCATGTTGCATGTCAGTCTGCAAGCACCGGCATGACCATCCTTGTTCTATATATGCATAGGACAGATCTAGAATGGTGTGACTCAAAGGAGAATTTTATGAGAACTTGTTTTCGTTTTATGGGATACACATTCTTGTATTTTGTTAGTTGAGAATTACGAACCTAGTTGCATCTTAGTCGAGTTGGGTATTGATATCGTTAGAAAATTTTCTTGTATTATTATTCCCAAGCATTTTATGTCTGAAGCATACTAAAGAAAAAGTCCTAGTTATAAGCTTGTGCAGTCAAATTTTGAACTGTTATTATACTTTTTGAATGGAAGAAAGGAAAAGAAGTGAAACATATTGCATGTGATTTAGGGCCACAATCATAATTTTCTTCATATCACAAAAAGTATTGAAATGAAAATCAGAGACTTAACATTTATGGATGTCTTAGACCAGAGACTCAACATAAAAAAGGGCTTTCCTAGTGCATGAGGCTCCCGTTAGTGCGTGGTCTGGGGAGGGTCAATGTACGCAACCTTACTTTTAAGTATTTAAAGAGATTGTTTTTGTGACTCTAACTGTGGTCCTCCCAGGTTGTAAAAGAGTAACCTTACCTTTTTTTTTTTTCAAGATACTATGTTTGAGAATGCTTGATGTGAGAGGTAGCTGCTTATCTCAATCTAAAGCATGGCATACTTCATACCAATCCTTTAAAAGTTTGCAGTTCTGTCATATGAAAATGATATGGTAATCTTTAGAAGTATAACTTTGGAAAAGATATGTGCCTGTTGTTTAGCTTCCAAATTAATTGGCTAAAGTATGTTCATGGAGCATTGAACTTTTGTTTGTTGATCTCTTGTAGGAATTTGTTTCCAAGAATGAATACACAGAGAGAGAGAGAGAGAGAGAGAGAGAGAGCATGTGTGAGTGTGTGTGTTATGATATTCATTGCAGCCAAACTTTAAACTTTTAGTTGAAATGCACATATTTTAGTTCGGATGAGTGTACGATGTTGGTGGGTGTGCATTTTGTTTCGTAGATTCTTAATACAAAGATCTGCTGCTCTTTCTTAAAGTTTCATGCTCCATTAACTAATTCATGCTTTCTTTCAGCATTGGGAGGATTTGATCATGGTTTATATGTTGAAAGATGGACACCATTTGTGAAGGTTTGTCTTTACTATTTCCTAAAGTCAGGTTTATTATGGTTACTGACTGCAGATATATGTTCAGTAATTTTTAAGATTTCCTTTGGGCTAGTATTATGCAATGCTGCATTTGAAACTTTCAGTTGATTCTTGGTCTTTCAGTTGTGCTGTATTCATTTGAATTTGCTGGTGCTATCATTTGTTTCTTGAGACAAGTAACATTGTCTGATTTCCTTGGTGCAGGAATTAATGAATTTGTATCCACTTGTATATCTATTCTTGCATGTAAACTTGAATATTTGGGCATGTAGACAAAGGTTGATATATATGGGGTTACATAGATACTAACAATTCTAAATGTGCATGTATGTCTCTTCTTATAGAGATATGTGGGTTTTGTTCTTAATATGGAGTAATTTAAAATAAGTTGGTCTTGGTAATTAGTTTATAACAAAATTTTCTTTTTTGTTTGATCTAGGAGCTCTCTGTGATTGTAGCCAGGGCTCGAGATAATTCAGTTTCATGCTTTCCTGTGGTTGAGACTATTCACAAGTAAGAAGAATAAATTGGGTTGCTAGTTCAATTGAGCTGTGTAGTGGGCCGCAGTCGCTATGTTCTATACTTTTCTTCTTTTGCCAATCTTAAAATCTTGTGGAATCTACTTTTTCTAGGAATAACATCTGTCACATAGTTGAATCTCCTGCTGATGTACCTGACAAAATAAAGAAACTTGCTGTTGACATTGCTCAAAAAGCTGTCAAATCACTCGAGGGAGCAGGAGTATTTGCAGTAGAATTATTTTTAACAAAAGATGGACAGGTAATTCTGTTCATATTTTGTTTGCACCCTACCCTAGTATACAAGTTGGTGCAATTTAACCTTTTCATCTCATCTTTAATTAGGTGCCATTTATCTGGACATTCGGTAATGGTTCTAAATAGCGATGCAGTTGACTGAAACCATTTTTTTTTAATAGGTTTTGCTCAATGAAGTAGCTCCAAGACCTCATAATAGTGGACATCATACGATTGAGTCATGCTATACTTCGCAGTATGAACAGCATCTTCGAGCTATTCTTGGTCTTCCTCTTGGTGATCCATCAATGAAAACCCCAGCTGCAATCATGTATAACATACTAGGTGAAGATGAGGTAATTACCTTGAGAAGGTATTTATACAATATTTATTAAATTCTCAAGTAGTTGATTTCTGTAAACATTAGTTCATGAGTTTGTCATTCTTTTGATCTGCATATAGTTAATTCTTTCACACTCTTGTTTGAACTTTGATGTCCTTTCAGCTAGTTAGTATTTTATTTTGTTTGAGATCATCTACTGCTAGGGAGAAGCAGGATTTCATTTGGCTCATCAGCTGATGGGGAAGGCACTAAAGATACCTGGGGCCAATATACATTGGTATGATAAACCAGGTCAGTGTGCCTTTTCCTGAGTAATACAATCTTCTAATTTCCAGTTACTCTTTTTCTTGCCACGTGTATAAAATTGCTGCTATTAGAAATGCGGAAGCTCCGGAAGATGGGTCATATCACAATTGTAGGCCCTTCAAAGAACGTTGTAAAAGAAAGACTTGATTCCTTGCTGGAAAGAGAAACACCAGGAAGCCATGGTGTAGGTTAGTATGTTTGAGAATGTGGTAATATGCAAAGTCCTGTTTCTTCTTAAATTTAGTTTAAATATAAGAATCTAATTGCTTTTTTAATATTTGTCATCATAGTGTCTCTAAATGTTCTAAATATTGTTTTGTTGATTGAATGCAACTCTGATCTACACCATTGCAATGATTATAAGCTCTTCAATTCTTTTCGTCTCAACAATGATGATTCACAACTTCTGGTTAAAATCTGCTACAAGATCTCTTCTGTACTATCTTTGTTCCTCATCTCACCTTATTCACCCTAAAGTTACAGGTTACATCATTATGTACATACGCCATTCAAATATTTATTAAATCCCCAAGTAGTTGATTTAGAATCCAATTCTTGAATTTTTATACTTTAATAGTTTGTCATGAGACGAGAAATTCATAGCTTGATGTTCACTATGCATAAATAAAATTTGATTGCCTCTCTATGTGAGTTTCCACAATGTATTTAATCAGCATAATTTTATTTCTTGTGCAAGAGTATTTAATTGTTGGCACAATGCCTACCAAAATTCATGTGTTATTGGTGAGAAAAAAATACACTACTAAGTTTTCTTCTGCTGTTCCTGAGTATATAGTGAGTGTATGCTTGGAAGTTACTAATATTTGAGTTTAAGATTTGCTTATCGGGTGCAGTTACTCCACGTGTTGCGATAATCATGGGTTCTGATTCGGACCTTCCTACAATGAAGGATGCTGCTGAAATATTAAAAAATTTTGGTGTGCCACATGAGGTAAGTTTCATCACCATGCTAAAGCCATTTTTTATTTCAAGGTGCTTTGTAGAAGGTGTGATAATTTTATTATGCACATCATGTGATTTTGTTAATTGTAAAATCACTTCAGGTAACAATTGTTTCAGCTCACCGAACACCAGAAAGGATGTACTCTTTTGCATCGTCTGCAAAAGAACGAGGTATCCAGATCATAATAGCTGGTGCTGGTGGTGCAGCACATCTACCAGGTGAATCACACATTTCTGGAAAAGAAGAAAGTAATACTCCATATTGGTGTAAGTCAATGTTTGAAGTTAATTGGAAAACTCTGTTGTGCTGCAGGAATGGTAGCTTCGCTGACTCCACTACCTGTTATTGGGGTCCCGATAAGAACTTCATCATTGGATGGAATTGATTCCTTGTTATCTATCGTACAGGTATAATGTGGATCATGGATGCAGTTTTTCTTTTTCAGGAAGTACTTCGATTGTGGCGGTTGGGTTAAGATCATGGATGCTTGAAACTGATTGCCCTTTGTTTTTTACCATAAAGATGCCAAAAGGTATTCCAGTTGCAACGGTTGCAATTGGAAATGCAGCAAATGCAGCTTTATTAGCAGTCAGGATTCTCGCTGCTGGTGATGCTGATTTGTGGGACAGGTCTTTTTTCAAATACCATGAACATATGATTTTAACTTGATCTGATTTGTATATTTAAGCTCATCACTTGCGTTTCTGGTTTCCACAAATTTTTTGAAGAGTGATCAAGTATCAAGATGATCTGAAGGACACTGTTTTGACAAAAGCATCAAAGCTCGAAGCAGAAGGTTGGGAGAGATACCTAAATCTATGATTCCCTCGTTCTGGTATATGACCTCTCTTGGTATGTCCACCTGATTTAATTTTTTTATTGTTAATGACATGGGCTTCCCTTACTATTTTAATGCTCATATGCATCTGTATAGGGTATTGGAAGTATCTTCTTTTTGGGTCAAGATCAATTGTTCTCTATCTTGGAGTGATTTTGAAGGAGTTTATTTGAGCTTCAACCTGGATTCTCTCTTTTGTTGAATATTCCTGCCTCACGGATTAAGCCGGGAGCCGCAGTTGGCAGATTTTCCACATCCAGATAAGGAGCAAAATCTTGTCTTTCAAAGAATCAGAGGATCCAAACCACATGGTTCTTAACATATGGTCAAAATGAAAGAATTCTAGCCCAGTTTCACTGGTGGTCACCATTTGAAGTTTTCTTTTGCATTTTGTTCACTGATCTTTACCATATCTTTTGATGGGAACCAGCATGGAACATGTGATACCGACATCGTTTGACTGACGATCAAAGCTGTAACTTTTGATATGAATTATTTGAATTACCATCCGATATACCCTCATGTCATCTGGATGAGACGATATTGAGCGTTCCGTCCAGTAGTGGACGGTTCGTGTACTAGTATGTTGTCAGACTGGTACGTACTGCTCATACCGGATGATATTATTCGAAATTAAAAATCTCGATACAAGTTTCTTACTTAGGAAGTATAATGTTTGAGACTTGCTAGTTGCTAGCTTGGATGATCTTATTTTACTCCATTATAAACGAGAGATCATTTTATAATGTTCTTGATCAATAATAGATGTTTTAGTTGTTGGTTTGGTTTTAAAAAAAATTCAAGGGGCAACAATATTAGAAAAAAAATTGATGATCATCAAGAATTTTATTATATCAAATGTTATAGATGATGCTTATAGAAAGATTCAAATATGAGATATATTGTTCATACAATAATACCTTAGCAGAAATAAGGAATAATTATATTAGTTTGAGAAGGGTTACAGGCTTATCATAACCTAAGATTATGTTTAATGCATATTAATTAATGTTCTATGCATTCACAAAAGTTTGGATATTTTAATTACACCATAAAGATTTGCATGGTTTTGTAGCAATACCATTAGAAAATCCTAATTCCACTCAGATGAATAAATTTTCTAATTCCACTCAGATGAATTAAAATGGGTAAGTTTTGCCTGATATTAAGTATTCATAGAGTTTGCATGGATTTATAAGAAAAGTGATACCAAGATAAATTTGAAGATTGTGGATTGTATTTTCTTTGGGTATGCGATATATTTATATCGAATGAGTTAGGTCTAATAGGAATTCATAATTAAATAGGCTAATTATATATTATCTTTTATAATTAATTATTTTTAATACTTCGATCCTTATACCTTCAAAATTTATATTGGAATATCTATATTTACGAAAGTATTAAGATCTTAAAAAGATAATTTTATTAATTAAAAATCAAAAGAGAGAAAAATTTTATAGGTTAAATGTTTTACTTTAGTAAATATAGATATCTCATTTTTTAAAATATAAGAATTAAAATATTAAAAATAATTAATTATATTAGATAATCTATATAATTACACCTCCGTTATGTATTTGTGTTTATATCGTCCGTGTAATAACACTAAACCGTTGGATCTGCAACTGAGTAGTCCATCGACCGTTGGATGTACACGCTTTCCTCTACACCGCATCCCTAAGTTACCGTCAATAGCGTTTGCCGTCGGATCTGCAAACTGGTTTCTCATCTACCGTTGAAAGATTAATCTCTGCAGTACACGTGTAAAGCCCCATAATCCTCCGGCTTTGTCCCGTCATAATAAATCGGTGGACTGTTAGGTAAACAATGGGATCGATCGTTCTTAATTGCATTTCCAGTTCGTCGCCGCGACGATGGCGTGGAGTTTCCTCGTCTAATTTGACACGAACAGATGAATACGGCAGAAGTTTGTAATCGATTGTTCATGTGACGATGATCGCCGTAGCCATTTCCGTTCCCCATCGCGAGGGAGCCCTTTCGCTTCTCTGAGGTTCGGCCCCAAGATCGAGAGGAGGGTTTGCGGCTTGTCTCGACGCTCCTCCGCAGTGAGGTGAGGCGAAATTGGTTTCTTGTTGTTTCCTTTGGATTTTATAGGATTTGAAACTCTTTATTTTGGAGAAAAAAAAAATAGACTCTGATTCTCGTAGTGTTCCTTCACCTACTTGCCATTTCTCGATCAACCCGATGGAAACAGATCTTATAATCTTGCGTGAAGTCTTTGTTAGTTAACTCGGTGCTTAATTGGATCCTCTCGATTCTTGGCTCAGCAATTGCATGCTTGGGATAAACTAATCCAGCATTAGGTAATACACATGGAATTGAACTTGTCATACATCATTTCTTGCTGACATATGATAATTGATCGTGTCACCTTATGGCGTAGGTTTCATCTTTTGCTTTTGTATAATCATCTTGATCTATTTTGTGCAACATCTAGGTTTCGATTGTATCTTCTTGTCAGCACGACAATTTTCTTTAAATTAATTCATCAGCTGAATACTTGCCTTAGGTACTTAAACCATAGTATTTGTACTCTATTATTTCCTTCTTTTTTTTTTTGGAGCTGCAGTCTGTCAAGAGCAATGGGATTGCCGGCCATGGCTGCTAATGAAGGCATACAATTATGTGTTTTTGACTCGAGAAGGGGACATCAGGAGGGCCAAGAACTTGACAAGATTTTGTTCTTTTTTCCTTCAGATTTCCCTTACTCTGTGCAGCTATCTGTTGTAGGACTTTCAGAAGGAATAATTACTTTCACAAGGTTCGTTCGGCAAGTTTTTGGATAATAATATTTCTTAAGATATTTTCTAAGTTTCTTGTAATAGAGGTTTCGCATGGCCTCACATCTTATTTGTGTAGGACAGTTGACTATGTTTAATGCAAGCACTTTTAACTTGTTGGACACCATTTGAACATAAATCTAGAAAGGTAATTCAGGGAACCTTTGATTTTTTTTTTTGAAAAATATGTTTGCTCAAATACATTATTAATTCAGTTGAAGTAAGGAAGCTGGACATGTAGTTTGATTGCGGAAACTTACAAAGGTAAATGACAAACTGGGTAGAGATGTAAAATTATTGTACCTCAGGTCGTGCTCAAAATATGGAATTACATGTTTTATTGTGTATGCATACATGGTTAGGTAGAAAAGTAGGTAAAGATATGGAATAATACTCTGCAGGTCTTAAATAATTTTTTGTCTATATTTTCATAAAGAAGATTGAACATTGTTGGGGTAGATAAGATTCCGAGATAATGGCATAAAATGAATGCACTTTTGTGAGTCAAGTGGGATTTACTTGCAAGTGTATACTGCTCATGATTATTCTACCAAGTTGGTATGATTGACATGGTTTGCTATTAATTAGAGAATATAAGTAGGACATACAATTAAGAGAGATTGCTGACTTGGTAAATGTCCTTGACCAATTTATGATGTGGAGGTTTATAAAGAAGACAACATGCAAGATCTTAGTTGTCATGAGATTTCAATTGCTGGACATGGGGAGGTGCATATCACTGCTTCCACATTCTGTTAAAATATTTCTTTGTCTTAAATTGTTATTCTATTTACTGTTACAAGGCATCATTTATACTTCATTGTTTCTGTTACCATTGTTTTCTTCAAAAGAATGTGAAGCAAAGGTCTTCGTTTATAATGTAGTTCATCTTTGGCGCCTTTCTGATGACATGTATGCATCATTATCTGAACTCTGAAGCCTGTTATGATGGCGGCATCTTGATATAAAATAATATCTGGTTGAGCTGGAGAGAGAGTAATGACAGTTGGCATGCTGATATGACTGCCACTTTATACAGTTATTTTTCTTTGGTTTTCTTAAGCCTGCTTATTGTGCCATCAACATGCATATTTTCCAGTGTTGCATCCTGTTCTTCATCTATATACCTGCTCTCAAGATAATGACAATGTATCGTGATATGCTGGATGCATTCTCTTCAATTCCCTATCATCGATTTGCTGCAGAATATTTTCTCCTGATGCTGCTTGTGAGGTCATCGAAGAGGAGCGACATTCCCATGTGTTCTATCAAGCTGAGCCAGATATATGGATGGTTATGGTATGTGTTCTTTTATCAAATGGCTGTTATTAATAGTCTAATATACTACTGAATGCTGAGTGTTCTTATCTCTATGTATGGAAAATCTATCTTAATTTTGTATGCATTGGTTATATATTACTTTGTAAGATGGTTGTTGCTAATGCCTAACAAAATAGTTTGACTAAAGGTGTCATTTCTTTTTGTTGAAAGATATATAAATTTTTGAGAAACTTTTCCTGAATTACCTTTCTAGATTTAGTATTTTGATGTTACAATCTAGTTGAGACATCAGACGTGCACTTGTTGCTCATTGTTGAACATAAAAGTTGTTACAATCTAGTTGAGACATCAGATGTTCGAGTGTGATAAAAGTTGAGGCAATCACTCCTCTTTGAAAAAGGAGGATTTAAGAACTCCAGCATGATTGACCAGACTTTGATAGATCATTTAGTGAGTTAATACCTTTTCTATGAGAGTTGAAAGTTCATGACTATGAAATGACGGTTTAATTATTACAGAGGATGGATGTTTTCGTCGGATTTTTTGGGCATTCGATGCATGCTTGCATAGTTTTAGTCAATACATTTGTCCAGTATTTGTCATAGATGCAACACGTTTATCTGGAAAATACCCTACTGTTTTGATGACAGCGATTATTATTGATGGATCTAATAAGTTATTCCCCATCATATTTGGAGTAGTAGAGATTGAGGTGAGAGAGTCATGAGAATGGTTTCTTTTTGAGTTAAGAAAATGCATTGGTGTGTTTAATGAATGTATGTGATGGGGTAACATCATGGTTACCGCATGATCCATCTTTCGAAAAATTTAATGAATGTATGTTTAATGAATGTACATGATAGGGAAGTGGCCAGAGGTTTTTGGGTTGTTCAAGAGCACATACTGAATTCAAGTTTAATGAATGTATGTGAAATTTGGTGTGGTTTGGTGAAATTTGACTTAAGTTACACTCAAGTTACGAATGAGATAGGATTAGGATCTTATATTTGGATCATAATGTGCTGAATTCCATTAATTAGACTAAAATCATCAAAAATAGAAAAAGTGTTACTAATTGACTTGGAATCATGTCATAGTAGTTCTAGAGAAGTTTGGTGTGGTTTGGTGAAATTTAATTCGAGTTACACTCGAGTTAAGAATGAATAGGATTATGATCATATGTTCGGATCACAACATGCCAAGTTTCATTAATTAGAATAAGATCATAAAAAAAAAGAAAAAGTGCTACTAATCATCTTATAATGATGTCATAGTAGTTCTGGTGAAGTTTGATGTGGTTTGGTGAAATTTAACTCGAGTTACACTTGAGTTAAGAATGAGATAGGATTAGGATCTTACATTCGGATCACAACATGCCAAGTTCAATTAATTAGACTAAAATAAAAAATAAAAGGAAAAGTGTTACTAATTGACTTAGAATTATGTCATAGTAGTTTTGGAGAAGTTTAATGTGATTTGGTCAAGTTTGGAAGGATTTGGTGAAAATTAACTCGAGTTACATTCGATCACTAATTCACTCTGAACAAGCATCTTGGTTCACACCTAGTTCACTTTTTTAATGTTGCACATTTTGTAATGCAATATTAATTCTTTTTAATTTTATCATTTATTTTCAGTTTAATTATCTATGTCTCTCTTTTTTCTTTTTGTTTTCTAATATATAAATCCTAGACCATGAATTGTTGTTGTGCATATAATATAGGATAGGAACTGTTGCATTTTTTAAAAAACCTAAGATTAATATGAATAGATAGCCTAATGCTCGAGACTCTAGGAAATTGGGAATAAAGAGTCAATGTACCAAAGTGTTGTGCTACAGAGTAATTATTTTTGATGACTTGAATGTCGATAACCTAGGTTGCAAAGGAACAACATTATTATTATGTGCAGCTCACCCTTTAATGGGTGGCCTAGTGATAATGGTTCTCATCATGTGGGCATGTGGGGCCAAGTGAGAGTTAATATTCACATCCTTGCCGCTGCAAGCAGTTTTTTTTCCCTCTAAAAATTAAGTTTAATATGCACAGATAGATTAATGCTTGAGACTCTAGGTAATGGGGAATAAAGAATCGATATACCATAGTATTATGCTACAAACAGAGTAATAATTTTCTGTGACTTGAACCCTGAGAACCTAGGTTGCACATGAACAACATTATCATTATGCACAGCTCCCCTTTAATGGGTGGCCCAGTGAACATGGCTCTCATCATGTGGGGCCAAGTGAGAGTTAATATACACATCCTTGCTCCTGCAAGCAGAGAGGCTATTTTCATAATTGGAACTGTGGTTACCCAAATCGAGACAATTAGAAGTTAATTTTTTTAATGTGTTCTAATCATGTCTATAGCCGTAAGGTCAGGTCAATAGATATTGTTGAGTGGTGTGTGGAGACATTAGAGGAATATGACTATTAGGACTTCCCCACTTCCCTTTCAAAAAGAAGGATATGTCCTTTGAAATGACTAGAAACTGTTTTCGATAAGTTAAATTACAGGGGATAGAATTTATGTAGCTGGTCCCAAGTAATAGGTTTGTTGTTATCATTTTTGTCCACATACTGCAATTACTAGGCTCTCACAGATGTTTGCATTTCCAATTTAGGTGTACATGAATGCATATCTGCACACGGTTTGATGATTTGACCATTACATGTTCCGAGTGCCTAAAATGCAGGTGACTTTGAAGTGTCAGGCTAGTCTGGCTGTAAAATTGTTGCTCTCTCTATGCTATTGTTTACAACTACTTTCCTCGCAAGACTATGATTCTTTTACTCGTTCCTGCAACAAATTATCACTGTTGTCTAATATTAAAATGCTTGCTGGTAATGCAGATAGTGGAGAAGAATAAAGATAATGAATCTGATTGGCGTTGTGATGCCTTAATAGACGTACTCAAGGAAGCACATTCTCTTTTCACGATGTTCAATGGTTCTTTGCAAGCTTTACTTGATAAACAACCCAGTGGTGAACTTGCACGCAGCTGTTTGTATACATTTATCAATGACTATCTTTCAGGTCATTAATTGCTGATGTATATGTTTACTATTATTCATCTGTTCTTCTGGTAGTACCATCTAAAAGATTTTTTTGTTGATTCTGATCTCCCTTTCGTGTGTTCTTGTTATTGTTCCTGCTCTATAATCATGACTAAGTTTTGAATTTTTTTATCTTTCTTAAAACAGATTTTTATGTTGGCAAAAAGATTCAAGTGCCATCTTTTCGTGACTGTCTCAAGGAAAGAAGAACTGTTCAAATGCTGACTGTCTCTCGTGAAGTGGCAATCGAAGTTCAGGTATGATATGATTTTATAAGATCATGAAAAAAAGGAAATGATACTAGGTACTTTGTGATCATTAGTTCTCAACTTGAATAATAAGGATAGTTGATGACTAATAACATGGGAATGTGATTTAGATACTGGATGATATTGAATATTGATCCACTGTTGGCCAAGTATGGTAATGCATGCTATTGAGAAATTATCTAAAATCCATTTCATATATTTGTACAATTTTAATATGATCAGTATCAAGGTCTAAAATACTGCATGTATTGATTACTACGAGTTGGCCTACTAGCGACCGAACGTGAATCAGAGGATTTTACTCAATTTGGTCCAGTGTAGGCTATGTCATCCAATAAGCTTGCCATACCAGCTTTATCAAACGGTATGCCATGCCAAACTATGGTGGATGGTGAGCTTATCATCAAATACCTACTAGGTTTTTATATAATTTTGTCAACCATCACAACCATCCCTTTTTTTCATTTTTATATCTTCCTCTCTTTCTTTCGCACGTTCATGACAACCTGAGAGTTTTTCCTTTTTTTTATTTGAGAATAGAGGAAGGGAAAAAAGAGGAAGACAAATATAATAATCAACAAAAGAGAGTGAAAAAGGACTGATAAATACCATAGGGTAGACTAACTCTAACTCAAATAACTTGTACGAATGAAGGCCTCACACCTGTCTTGTTATATGTTGTGTGAAAACAATGTTCACAGTAAATTTTGCAATCTTCTATTACAATATCTTTTTCCCAGTTTATAAATCCCAAGTATAACAAACATTTTATATAAATAAGGAAAATACAATAACATTCCATAAGTATAGATATATTTCCTATCTCGACAAATTATTTTATAAAGTATTTTGATTCATAGACTTCTTTCTGTAGGATCTTCAATATTAATGGAACTACCTTTTAGAATATAATTTTGAATCAACCCTTGAAATCTTAATTGAAGCTCAATGTGTATCTCCTTTCATTTCTCTTTTTTTGCTTCCCTTTTTCTTCTTTTTGACAATTTAAGAAACTAAACTAAAAATATTGGAGAAGGTTGCCATGTGTAAATTTATGACATTTGCAAAATACCTTAAAGCAATAAAACAGTCAATATACTATGTAACAATATGAGGTTGGATTGGTACTACCAGTTGGTATGTTTGGTATAGTCCAATATTTTAATCCTTGACACTAAATAATCTATGCATAAATCTCTATCCCTAGCCTAGCACTTCATAATAATTAAGTTTAAGATTGCCAAAAGGGCATAGATTGTACTAGGTTAATATGCTTTCAATTTTAAATTTGAAGTTGAATTTCTTATTTAACATCAAGGAATATTGTTTTACGCCCTCTGTCACATTAGTCACTTTTGCTGCAAAGTGTTAAGTTGTAGGCACTCTGAGTTCAATTCAAGAAGCAACTTGAAATTTTTGATTGATTGGTTTTAGATGAAACCATTCTTTCTTTTTAAAGGATGTTGTAAATACCAAGGTCTGTCATACCGAAGCGTACCGCCCGTACCGGGCAGTACGTACCGGTCCGATAGGTTATTGGTACGTGGATCGTCCGGTACTGCTACAGTGCTACAGTAAGAAAAAGTATAAAATTGTTCGGTACACCTGGGTGTACCGCTCGGTACACCCTGATGTACTGCCCGGTACATTGGTACCGTACCGTACCGAACCCGGGTCGAAACACCGGTACGGCAAACCTTGGTAAACACTGTAACAACAACAACAACCACAAAGGCATAAAGTCTCAAAAAGGATGTAAACACTGTTTAATATAAAGTTTGATGGTATAGGAATCTATCCTAGAAATTTCAGTGGCATCACAAACATATATCCAAGATGGCCTTCTTGATCGAACAATTATCTCATCCTAGGTATGCTTTCAACTTTGTTTGATAGTTATCTGTGCCGGTCTTTTTCATTTGGATTTAATCTGTGGTCTTGATAGTTAATGACCATTATTCACTCAAAATGTATTTTGGTTATTATTCCTTAGCAGGGTTTCTAGATGGACTGACGCTGCAAGATGTGTTTAGATCAACTGAAGACTGAAGTAGAGGCTTAAATGTTTGGAACTGTGTAACAAGCAACAACTTTACAAGTAACTAAAAAGGAAAAAAAATACAATTATCATAAGCTGAAAGTTACCATCTATTAAATATTTCCATATACCAGCATAAATTTCATTCTAGCATCTGCAATTACTATCACTTATTCTATTCTACTGAAAATATAGATGGCTATATTTTGTGGAATTGGCATTTATGGATCAATTTACAGCACTCAAAATCCTGCGTGTCTTTCATCCTCAATGTTCCATTTGATTGTTTTCTTTATTAAGTGTAGTTTTTTTCTGAAGTAAATTATCATGTTTTCAAGCCAGTGGATAATCACGAGTGAAATCTATACATGGGCCCATATATACATAGTAACAGAACATTTTTCTTAACTGTAGATTGTGAAAATTTTAAAAATTTCGTCTTCTGTATTAATATAGATGACTAGGTACTTGTATTTGCTGCTGTGACCATAGCAGCTAAGTCTTATGCACTTGACATTTTCATGACATCTAATTTTTTTTTAAAAATTATTGTTTTTATTTAATAAGTTTTTAGAAAATGATTTGATCTATTATTACATTGCTTCCAATTAATATCTCAACACCATGTAGACTCATTAATTTACATGCATTCTGCAGTCACTTGCCACAGTTATAGGAACATCAAGTTTAGGAAGCATAGCGTGCAAGTCACTTATATTGTTTCAAGATCTGCTGGTGGCCACAACACTTTCTCCTGTATGGCTTAGTTTCCTGCATTGGAACAGTTAATTTATATTTTTTAGTATTTGTTTTCAGAATTTACCTGTATGATTTTCTTGCTAGGGTGACACAGCAAACATGTTTACTTATGCTGTTCTAAGGTTAACTCCTCATGCTTTATCCTCCAACACAAGTTCTTGGTCCTATTTAAGGAGGGGAGTTTCTGGTTCAAGTATTACTGCAAGCTCTGGTTTGCTAAATTCTAGATCTTCACCAGAAGAGTATCATCATGGATCTCATGATTCTTCTATGGGAGAACAAAGTAACAGATATCACATGGCAAGGCCTCTACAACGTGACAATTGGTCTAAAGGAAAGGATGGTTTTCTTGTCTGTGATATTCAGCTTAATGTTGGTGGTTTAGTTTATCTAGCACCGGTAGTTTGGCTTCAGCAGAGTGAAGAGCACATGTATCTTTGTATCTACCAGCATCGAAATCTCACGATTATAGTCCTAATTCCCGTATGTTCGCAGACAGATGGAGAGCAGGGGATAGCTCTGGTCAAAAAACAGCTTCTTGAAAATGTTAGTTCACTTTGTCTAATAGGCGCTTTTTTATTTTTCATCCTGGTTACCTATCCTTTTGCCTTCTATATCTTGATGCATCTCTTATATTAAAAGCAAAGGAAGAATATTCAAGAATGCATTTTGAGGTATAAAGTAAGAAGAATAAAGAATGTGTTTTCTTTAAAAGAAAAGGTAGACTGTTCAATAAAATTAAAAAAAAGGGATAAAAAGTACTTGTTTTTTAAAGAACTCGAAGGTTTATCTTAGTTGGTAACTTATTGTGCTTTATTTTTTTAGCTTGATTTTCTCGAAGTGTAGGTTACCAATTATTTAAGTGTTGTTACTGCTGACATGTAACTTTTGTATGAAAGTGGCCACTCTTGCATGGACAAATGATCTTTCTTGCAATTGAAATTCTAAGTTGAACATGCATGCTCTTATCATATGGTTTTTATTGACTTGGAGAAAGGTTATGATAGGGTTCCTAGAGATTTATTATGGTGGATTTTAGAAAGGAAAGGTGTATCCACTATTTATATTGTTGTTATTAAAGATATGTATGATAATATAGTTACTAGTGATAGAACTATAGGGAGTGTGTCTGGTGACTTTGTTATTAGCATAAGATTACATCAACGATCCACATTAAGTTTCTATCTTTTCACATTGATAATAGATGAGTTTACTGGTCATTTACATAACAAACACACCTAGTGTAATTTTTTGATGATATTGTCTTAGTTAATGAGAGCCTAAGTAGAATTAATTATAAACTTAAGCTATGGAGGCAATCCTTAAAAACTAAAGGTTTTAGATTAAGTAGGACTAAAATTGAATATATGAGATGTAATCTTAGTAATTTTAAGAATAGATAGATGAATATAATTAAGTTGGATGGACAAGAAGTTCTTTTAAGTGAAAGCTTTATGTATCTTGGATCAATTATTCAACAAGATAGATACGATGAAAATATTATTTATAGAGTAAAAATAAGATGGTTAAAATGGGGAGGGGCGTTAGGAATCTTGTATGATAATCGGATTTGAGATTAAAATAAAAATTTTATAAGATAATTATGAGACAAACAATGCTTTATAGATCTGAGTATTAGACAGTTAAGAAATAACATATACAAAAAGTTTGAGTTGTTGATATGAGAATGTTGAGATGGATGTGTGGAGTTATTAGGATAGATATGAAAAGAAATACTCTTGTTCATGAACAACTAGGTATCGATTGAGGATATGATGAAAGAAATCCGTTTAAGATGGTATGGATATGTGCTTAGGAGACCTTTAGATGTGATAGTCAAAGAGGTGAAATAATTAATATTAGTGGTACGAGGAAAGATAGTGGAAGACCTAAAAAAATTTAGTAAAAACTATAAATAAAATTTTAAGTATTCTAAGCTTAACTAAACATATGTATTATTTTGGGCTGTCTATATAGTCAAGTGCCATTGGTTTTATTCTTCTGATACTTAATTCTCTTATCAAATGAAATTTATCTGTTTCCTTTGGCACAAAAATATATCCTTATTGTTTTGAGCTTTCCTGTGATATCAAGACTGTTACATACAGTAGAAACTTGCTGCATAAGATTCTTTATTTTTTACTTACATTTGTGCTGATTGTTCATTTTACCTCAAAATAAAATTTGTTAGTTATATAGTCCACTGCATCTCTTGCTATACTGCCATACACAATTATCTTCTCTGGAATTTGGATCTACTTGTGTAATAAGTACTCTAGGCTGCTCATGTTAGGCGTGGCACTTAATTTCTCTCCAGTCTGTAATTATAAGGATTTATTCATATTTCATGATGGGAAAACTTCATGTGTTTTTGGGTAGACTGCTAAAAATATATCCTAACTTCACTGCTACGCATCTAGTTCAAAACCATGTTTATGTATAATTGTATACTGCTTGATTCAAAACTGTCATGACTTGTCTATGAGATTTGGGTGTCATAAATCATGAGACGCATCTTGTGGTGGTTCATTATGGTGAAAATATTTCATCTACTCATCTATATATACAAAAAATTGGTTTCCCCGATGATGTACTTGGAAACTATCCTTAAAATACTCTTTGTCCAAAGAATCTTTTTCAAGATAACAATTCGACTAATGAACTTTTATATGTTCCACAATCATTTTTCAATGGTTTCTTCTAATGTTAATTGTTGTTAAGCCTTTTGATGCGTGCTGTGTAGATGAAGTACAAATTAGATTTACTGGTGAGTCAATGATAAAACTGAATATAGAATTGTGAAAGGGTAGTTATACTAAAGAATTGCATTATTGGTATTGGAGCCTAATTGATCACCACTCAACTGGCTTAGATTGTTGTAATGCTGGCAAGTACTGACTAGCGGCAGTTCTTTCTTCTGCTCCTCTGCCTCCTTTGCCAGTGTATAACTCGCCTCCCTCATGTCTTCTTCTCTTTCTCTGTTGATGCCACCCCAGGGTTCTTAATGAATAGAGAGTTATGATGAGAAGTAGTTGATTGGGGGTTTCAGGGTTTTTTCTGCTTTATCAATGACCCTGTCCGGCTACCAAATGAGTCAGGTGGTACATTGTGCAGAATTCTTAATTTAGGTGGATATTGGGTTTAAACTAGGCTGAACCATGGTATAACCAAGGAATGCAATTTCACCCAGTTAGGTTCGTGCCAACAGTATTTACCAGTCCAAGCTCGAACCGAGATGCTATTTCAGGTGGTTCGGTCCCCCTTCTTTTTAATGTGAGGTCTGGATTGTTTTTTTCATTTTAAACGACTAAACTGAACTAGTTTTGATTAAAAAGGACTAGACTGGCCTATATGTTGTGTGCTCGCTTCCCCCTCTCAGAACTATCGTGCAGCCATAGCCTGCCCCCTGTAGCCTGCCTCCTGCCCTCCACCGCGACGTTATCTACAGTATTTATATTTATCCTTCTCTTTTTCTCCCTTCTTCCTCCTCCATTTCCCTTTGCCTTCCTTATCCTTCCTTTTTCTCCTTTTTTCCTTCCTCCTCCCCTCCCCCAGCAGAATATTACCTTGGTACATGCCATGTTGGTACATCGGCATGAACCGGACTGATTCAGGTCTGGCCATTGACCGGTAAGGGAACCCGGTACGGAATCACAAACCTAGTGTATAACAACTGTTAGGTCATGTATGCCTCAGGATGAGGTAACCACTTGCTTGCTATATGGTGGTCCTACCTGTCATTCTGACCCCTCTCCTGAGACTATGCTCATACTGGGCAACATACTGCTGTAAGATTTTCCTTGGCTACTCCTGATAAATTTATAAAGTTCCGCTAAAATAAATCTGAAAAGATTTCTGGTTTAGTGGCATATGTGGATTTTGATAATTTTGAAAGAACTGCGACATGCAATATGATTTTAGTTGTTTTAAGTGCATTTCTTTGAAGATGGAAGGAGAACATGAAGAAGAGATACTCCCTATGTTTTTGTCAAACTATCTCATAACCAAGATCAACCTTAGCAAGAGAAACTAAGTAATGAAATGGTCTTTTGCATACGTTAAGGATGCTGTTACTGAGGGTAGATATGGTAAATATTGGAGACTGAGTTAGAGATGGTGTGATAAGGGGATCGTTAGGGATGGTAAATGTTGCAGTAGAGCTAGATAAAATATTTGAGATTGTTTGAACAGGTTGAGCACAGGTTGCCTTGAGGACCCATCTTCATGTTGGACCATGAAAGTTCTAATAAGGAAAGCTTGGAGTATGCTAGTTACTATACAGATATTCTTGTATTGTTAGATTTATCTTTCAATTGGAACAGTTGCAGCTTGGCATCCTTATGAATGCCAAACAATAATCACTAAAGTCGTAATCTATAATTTTTCTTTTTTCTTCCTTGCTGGTGTTATATTCTTTATTGTTTGTAATTGGAGGTCAACGGTTTCGGTAGAGACTTTGTGGTGCATCAAAATTTCAAAGTACTTCTACCCACAAAAAATTGTTTGATGAAATATAGTGACGAGTCGTCGCTGACGACCATGGATTGACATTTTGGCTACTATACCCATGCTGGTCCTTGGCCTGACTGATAGGGGTCCTGAATGTGCTGGCATACCAATAAACAGTATATGCCACCATGTGCCACAACTGTTTCTAAGATGTGAGTATACATGATGTTGGGAGGCACATGCTGTCATCCATGCTGCTGACCTGATAGGCAATTGATCTGGTACATACTGCCTGGTAGATACCAATCCAGGCGAGGCATAGAAAGAACCATGCTAACAACTATACTAAAACTTGGTTTTACGTGTTGTGCAGATTTAATTATTCTCGTGGAACATCCACTTGTTCCTCTGTGTCGACCTTTTAGTGAGGCAATTTCAGATGTTCTTGTGAACCTTCTGTTTGATTCATCAGCATCTTTGAATTTGTCAGCTATTTTATTTACTGATTCTTATATTGGTGGTTGAAGTTATTTAAAAGGTTCGTGTAAGATAAATCGTATTTTCATGACACTAGTTTGTCTTTCTTGACTATGTTTTTCTTATTGTTTTACTTTATGTGCTCTAATATATATTTTGAAATTGGCATCCTCACAGGCATCAGAAAAGATTGTACATGTCGAAGAGAAACTATCCAGAGGATGGGGTGGTGAAAATGCTTACCATGTCAGTGGTTACCGCTACTTATTGGTTGACACTGACAAGAGCATATCAAGGACTTCTCCACCAGGGAAAGTGATGACTCTTGCAAAAGTTAGTACCACAGAGACAGTTTTGTCATTTATATGTTCTATACAAGTCTTCCTTACTCATTGACTTTCACATGATTTTCTGCAAAGTTAGGATATAATTCCTGTGTTCCTTTTTCTGATTTGAGTGAAAACAGAGGAGGGGGTCTTAAAGTGCACACAATGAACAGGGTCATTTTGAGAGACTGCTTCTGAATTTAAAATTAAGTTCAACAACCTTTTGAAGACGGTTATGTACCACACAAGAACTTAGCCTTGTTAGGTGCTTATACGCAGTTTTACTACTGATGACCATTTTAAGCAGTTAATTTAACAATAAACCAAAATTGATAAATGTCAAATGAGATAAAATTATGGCAATCACATAAATGAGCACAGTGATCTTTTATTCCATAAGCTATATTATTATATCCTACATATGTCTTTACACAATATGACTGACAATTTTGTTTCTTTTTTTCAAATTTATTTCAACACATTTTTCAATTTCCATTACTAAGCTTAGTTCCTATTAGCACTTCTATTTTTGTAACTGATTTATGCAATGAATTTAATGATTACACCCCTTATTGCTTCCATAGAAGGATACATAACAGGAAATTTCATAGGAAATCTAAAAAGAGTTGTGCATGTAGAATATTTTCATATAAGAATCGCAACTAGAGGTTTGGGAAGACAGGATTGACAAATGAGAAGTGGAGAGAGAGTATTCAGCGACTTGGAGGACGGCTAACTTTATTTTTTTTAAGGATGGCTAACTATTGGTGGACAGGTTTCTTCTACCATAAGGTTCTCCATCTTGCTTCACTTTTCATATATTTTCCTTTTACTAAGATAAAATTTTTGTTCTCACCAAAGCAAATACAGAAGAGCAAAGAGGGCAGTTCACCGAGTGCATCTAACAGAACTGCCATGCTATGGCCAGCTGCCAACTTAACAGAAGTTACTACCCAAAAAAATAAAAATTTAAATGTAATGCATCAGCAAATTAGACTGCTCACATTTACAATTTCCCTTGCATGGTCAGCAAAGGTAGTCAACCAACAAACTACATCCAAAACCTTTTACATTTAGCTACTGCAAATTTTCAACTCTAGAACCAATTTTCAGAAATTTTGGAGACCAAACTACTGCAGAAGGGGCTATTTATAATTCAGCAACAAATTCTGCAAGAATACGTACCCTATTTTGATGCTATTCAGCATAACACTTCATTGAAAGCCAGGCTTTAATCAGAATTTCATCCTTGATTACTTCTGCAATGCATTTTACCATGACTTCAGCTGTATATCATTGTCATGCTTGGTCTCCTTGTCTTTTTCTCTTTTTACTCTTTTGGTATTAAGACTGTGGCTAGTAAGGCTAGTCATGTAACAAATGTTAAGATTCTTGATTCCTTAATTGGCTTGTGATAAAATGCTCATATCTTTCTTGTTTAGCTCTTAAACAGAAAAATTAAGTTTGAACAGGGATGAGAGATCCTTTTCTGTGGAAATATGCTAAACTGTATTTTAGACTACCTACTGGATCCAATAAAATCTTATTCAACAACATAAATGTTATTCCAGGTCATCAAAGCTTGCTTTGATTGCGGTTACAGAAAAAATTCTATATGTTTGGTGGATGAATGGCTCTCTTCTTTTCTTTTACTTAAGATTATTTTCTTTGTTGGTTGTGTGTGTGATGATGGGGTGATGCACAGCAGGAAATTAACAGATATAGTTTAGAAAAAATGTAGTGAATATAAGATTTTTAATATTATCAAACAAAAACTCTCAGGTGAAGGTATCTACAAAGTCAATTAAACATTAAATATGTTTGGTACATGATTCTAATAATTTTATCCAACAAATGACAATAGAAGTACTCTTCTCTTCATCATTTTCATTGTTATCATTTTCTTAAGTGATCGGCTGCTAACAAATGGATGCTTCTGCTGGCAGTGGTTGGTGTGAAAAAAGTTTAAGAAGAGAGCAAAGGAGAGGGATGGAGATTTTGATTCTTTTGACTAAATTTAATGGTCTAGTGGTGGCAAGAGTTGGAGAATGAGCTGTGATTAGTCATTTTATCTTGGCTTCTGTCTGTTCTAGCTGCTAGCTGTTAGATAAACAGGTTGGAGGACCTGGGATAGGTCTAGATCGACTGATGGTTTGATCTAATAATCTAATGGAGTCGGATTTGTAGATCCTGGTTGATTTATTATGGATATATTTATTTAGGAACTGATCTTGCCAATGCCTAGTTATATGCCTTCTTTTTTTGTCAGACTGAAAATTTTTGCTCATCTTACATCCAGAAAGGTGTTTGGTCAGGATTTATCTTTTACATCTAATAACACTTGCAGAAGAGTGAATGCCCTTGTAAAAGATCTGTTCAGTAAATTATTTATATTGAAAATCAAGAAGAGGATAAGTCACAGCTTGATGGCATGTTTTGGTTCCAGTACTTGTATCTGTTGTATAAATTTGGTTGAAGACAACTTTAAGTACAGATTAATCTTTTGGTCCCATGCTGCTAATTTCTCTGGTCATCAAGTTTCGGCATACACAACACATCAGCATTAAGACACCACAATACATCAGGATTTATCTTTTGCATCTAATAAGACTTGCAGAGGAGTGAATGCCCTTGTAAAAGATCTATGCCTTAAATTATTCATATTGAAAATTAAGAAGAGGATAATTCAGAGCTTGATGGCATGTTTTGGTTCTAGCACTTGAATCTGTTGTATAAATTTGGTTTAATGGTACAGATTAATCTTTTGGTCCCATGCTGCTAATTTCTCTGGTCATCAAGCTTTGGTACAAACAATGCATCAGCATGAAACACTACAATATCTGAAGCTGGTGGAAATTTACTACACTTTAGAATTTAAACGTTGGTACTTGCTTTTCCTGTGATGTAAATGTACACAACTTATTCCATCTATAAAACAAGGATTGTGAAGCTCTAACTGGTTGTCTGTGTGGGCGATGCTTTGTTCTCAGGACTCATTATTTACCCTCAACAAACTAAGAGAAGAGGTTGATCTAGAAAAAACAAGAGCAAACAGAGAAAAGCCAGACCAAGAAAAAAATCTGGAAATATGCATTAGAGCTAAAAACAATTCATGGATAATTGCTAAGATAACACAAGGGAGAGAGCTGTACATGGTTATGGAGAAGGCGAATGAGACTCTTCTTTATGCATCCGATGCTGTGGAGAAGTTCAGCGACAGGTGCTCTTCGTGGTTCATGTTTCTTTTATCCTGTTTTTGTAAGCATATAAATGAATTGAGTTGCTTTTGCTTTTGCATTGCCATCCGCTGTAGCATAACTAAGCTAAACAATTCATCCTGTCATCACTGCAAACCTGAAATGGTCAAATTTTTAGGAATAGTAGGAGCTGCTTTCACAATTTATCCTGTTAGATCAAGTATAATCATGATGTGCCATGATATCTAATGCGAAATACATGTCCATGTTTTTGTACAACTGTTTGTCTGGTTGTGAATGGGTTTGCTGCCGGATTTTCTTATTTCTCTGTTTTTCAAATTTTAGCAACAATCTCTGATTACCACTTCTGATACGCTTGCAGGTATTGTGATGGAGCATTTTCGCTGGACTAGCTGAATGGCAAGGCTTAACAGGCACAAAGAAACTCAGCATAACCCTCCAGATCCCGGCATTCCATTACAACTGGGGTTTCATGATCCCATCCCTGGCCACAGGTCAAACATGATCCCTTGGTTTTGATAGCCTACTTTTGGTTAGATTTATAAAGTTAGAGGTCTAGTTTTAAGGTTTTAATAATAATAATTGTTTGGTGTTGATATTTAGGATAAGGGAGTGTGGAATGCTTGGCAATGATTGATACACACAATATGATGATTTTTTCTCCTGTGCTAATGATGCATGCCAACCGAGGGAAATAATCAAAATGACAGCTTAAGTGTTGTATACATACCGGTGCACAAGATGCATGGCTTACATCTCCAACTTCATACAAAAAAAAATAATAATCACTGGACGATGTATATATATATAAAGAATTTTCATAAATCATGTTGATAGTTGTGAGAGTTAGTAAGTACTATAGGAGTCCTAATTAGATTCAAATGGTTTGAAGAAGTCATAATTAGATTCGATTTACTTAGATGATTAGGATTAGGAATTTAAGCAGGAAGATTAGTCCTCAGTGAATTAGGATTTATTGCTATAAACATGTAGTATCTAAAGATTTTAGTGAGAGGAAGAAACATAGGACAGATCTTCTTTTGATGGATCTAGAGATGGTTGAGAAAATAATTCTTTAGAGTTTATATGATAGAATGGTTGAGTTTGGTTTAAGATTAAGAGATATATCCTTTTATTTGATTTTTTTTTCATATAGTGCAGAATGAGTCCTAATTAGGTTCAAATGATTTGAAAAAGTCATAATTAGATTCGATTTACTTAGATGATAGGATTAGGAATTTAAGCAGGAAGATTAGTCCTCAGTGAATTTGAAAAAATCTTCTTTTTTTTCTTTTCTTTGAAGGTGCCCTCCTTTTTCCTATTTCTCAAAGGGTTTTCATTATTTTATATTTCCTAGTTCATTCTAAGCGTCGGTCGGTTGGTATAATCAAATACTATTTCAGTTTTTATTTGGTCTATATATTAGTGTCGCAATTTTCATGAATGATAGAAGTACTTCAAAAAAAAATCCAATATGTTGCATGAAATGTGGATCTGAGAATTTTGTTTCCTGAAAATAAAAAAAAGGCAACAAGAGAAAGTTCTCTATCAATGGTTAACTATCTTTCTATATGTTGGCACCATATTATGCCATTACATCACCTGATTGCAGCTATTATATTAGTTATTAGCAACTTAATAATGTAGTTTCCTTATTGTTGTTGTGCTTTAGTTGAATTTTCCTTCTTTAAATCGCTGTAAATATAATAATAAAAAAATTACAGAATAGCTTTTTCTATAGATTTCATCGAATCAATTATAACAAGAACAAAAAGGTCAGAGTAAAGACATGACATGAAAGTACAATTTAAATTGGACACGACAAAAGCGTTTGGAACTAAGAACAGTGTGACATGATATGGTAATAATGATATTATGACTACAATTTCATGTGCTTCTTTTATTTTGATTAATGCATCAACATCATCTCAAACCTTATCTCATGCATGAAGATTTTACCTCTCTTTATCTTACCTCACATACATGACAATACAAGATGCGTGGGCCCTCCACCTCTGATCCTCCATGCATCCCACAACCTGAGACCAGCCTCCTTCCTTCCTCACAGAAGGAGACAGCTCCATCTTTCACTCATCCTTCCCCTCAGGAGACATCTCATTGCAGACATTATGTATATAGATATATGCGATCCTCCACTGTCAGCGGAGGTGGGGAAACCCACCCCAGCCTATTATTTACTGCTGCAGTCTGAGAGCTCAGCCATAGAGGAAGACTACACCTCTTCCAGCACAGTGATTAAAGACGACGTATCATCTTCTGGGGAGACTCGAGAGGATGACGCACAACCCTCTCCTTCCACCGTTCCATGCATATGTCGAGGTGGGACCCGATCGGACAAAGAGTGTTGGGTCCGAAACTTGGGGAACTGTGAAGGGTGAATCCACGCACCTCTCGGGCCCTCCTTATTGGGGGCCGGGAATGAAGGGAGGACAGACCACGTGCACCTTGTCCACTGATTAGCTATCGTATGCCGACGGACCAAGCCACATCACCTGCGCGGGGCCCAGGTCTTAATTATTCAACGACCACTTCAACTAAGTTGTACCCTCCGTATCTCACAAAGATCGCACCCTACTCTCTCTCTCATCTCCAGCTGCTCTTTCCTTTGTTCGGGTCGCTAAAGAAGACAAGAGAAAAAGAACAAGCGGTAGGGAGGAAAGGGAAAAGCTCCCATGGAGACCAACTCAGTGTCAACGGTGGGTTCTCTAAATCACTACGGTAGAACGGAAGGAACAATGGCGTGGTTTTTCTAGGTGAAGAATTCTGGATCGTCCAGGAGAGCAGAGGTTTCTGCAACCATGTCGCTCGCGTATTAATGGCCGGGAGATGCACCCACTCAATCGCCAGAGACGATAACTTACATGGTAGTAGTAAATGTGAGCGAGGTTGGTTAATGGCAGTCACCAATCTGCAAAGAAAGAAACCTGAGAGAGAGAGAGAGAGAGAGAGATTCTCGTGGTTCACATCCATGGCACAAAATAACTGTTCATTAATGGCAGCAAGTGAAACCAGAAAGTATGAGGTCACCCTAAGGTTAGTTTGTACGCTGAGAAGTAAAAGAAAGAAAGAGGAAGAGCATGAGTTCATCGTTCACGTCTCTCTTCATTCAATTCCTCTCCCCCAAAACAAGGCACATTTACTGAAGCATATGATCTTTCACACTCCTGCGCGTGAGACAAGAACAACATGAGGATTTCATCATTCACCTCTCTCTCTCTCTCTAGAAGAATAAAACATTTGCTGAAGCATACTACTAGAAGACTGAGAATGCCTTTCTCTCCCTCGAGTCATCAACACAACCACAGGATAGCAGGTGTAGATCAGAGTATGCATGGCGGACACGTTTGAGAGTGAACTGTAGCAGCCAGCTTGTCCTTCTTAAGAGATTCATGTGAAAGTTAGAAGATGAACTTCGAAGAGAAGGAAGAGCAAAGAGGAGCTGAATCCAACAGTAGCACTAGCACTAGCAGTCTCTTCCTACCCATTCCCACATAGCCACACCCTCTCTCTCTCTCTCTCCAAATATTGGCCTTAAGGTACAACACCACTTCTTCCTGTTCCCCATCTTCACCACCAAGATCATGTTCATTAAAGCCAAATAATATAACCACCGCTCTTCACCACGCGTCTCCAGCAGCAACACAATGTAACTTCACCAAAGCTGAACAAAACCAGCTATAACAAGGGAAAGACTGAAACAGATAAAAGAGAAAGAGGAGGACGAGGAAGAGAACATAAGAAGAGCTACTAGACCGAATGAAAGCAGACAAAAGGGAGGAGGAGAGAGGAAGAGAACCCAAATCTGAGACACCCTATAGCAAGAATTACAAGACTGGCGGTGGTGCATGGAGGCCGGCGGGCTAGGGTTTCTTACCGAGGGTTTGCTTGTTGTTGTGCATCCAGACCTTGAGGACATGGCGATCGACGCAGGTCTCGCCGCAGAACTGCTGCACCGCCGCCTCGTCGTGCTTCTGGATCCGCCACCCCACGCGCTCCGCGAATGCCAGCATCTTCTCCTTCTGCTCCTGCGTGAACTTGGTCCGGGATCTCTTCCTGTGCCCTCCCGATCCTGATGTGCCCGTCGCGCCGCCTACTCCCACCAGCCCTCTCGCCCCCAGCATCGGATTCGAGTCGCTGTCCTGGTCGTCCCGGCTCTGCCCTCCTCCGCCGGAAGTCGACGGCAGCGCGAGGAGCTGCGGCCTGTGCTGCTGCTGTGCGGACGCGGCCACCACCATGTGATGGCGATGGTGCAGGTACCCCGCCGGCGTCTGGTAGAACGGTGAGAACCGATGGTAGTACCCAACCGTCTCTAGCACGGCCGCTCCGCCACCGCCCTCTTCCTCCCTCCGATGGAAGTTGCGGTGGCAGCTGCACGCGGCGCATCGGAGCGCGTCGAGCGTGTCCTCCTCCCCGGCAGCCAAGAACTCGCTGCAGCCGTCCACTGCGTGGCCTCCGATAGCCACCGCGTGGTTCTTTAAGCACTCCCTGTACCTCACTCCCCATCCACTTCCGCCACCGCCCACCTTCCGTTTCCCCGAACCTGACACGGCCGCTTCCTCAGCTCCGCCCGCGCTGCCTCCCATTTTATCTCCTCCTCCTCCTCCTGCTCCTCCACGAGGTGAATTCGGCATGGGGTTATCGTAGCCCGAAATCGCCAGTAACCCCATCTCCTCATCAGCCTCATCGTGATCTTCGAAATCCATGTTCACCGCCGGTCCCCAAACTCAGATCTCCGCCTTCCTCAGGCTTCTATCTCTTATTATCTCCTATCTTTAGAAGTTTTAAGAGAAGGAGATGAGAGAGAGAGAGAGAGAGGATACTGTGGACACCATCAGTTCTATTAAACACCCCTCTCTCTCTCTCTCTCTCTCTCTCCCTCTCCCTCCTTCAAAGCTCCACACTTCCTGCGGTGGTGGCCTAAGCCCCACTCTCAAGCCAACATTTCCCACCCTTCATAAAACCACATGGTTTTTGGCCCTTTTTACTGTGTTAGTACTCTTTGACTGTTGATGGTGAATGGTAAAAGTGTCCCCAGCCATTGAAATGACTGTACGATAAACAAAAAAGCAAAAAAAGAAAATAAAATAAAATAAAATAAAATGTTTTTAGGATCTGACATGACCAATAAAAAAAAGAACAAAGAAAAAAAGAAAAGAAAGTCTCTGTTGATCGAAAACAGTGTGATATATCTATCTATCCATCTGCAGCTATAGACACTGATGCTGACGTAAAAAGTACATCACAAGTACATTGGTAAGTTAATATTGAGCATCACAAAGTATAATTTCAGGATTTGTGTCGTTGTCATAATTATGCATCTCATAAAGTCGCTAAGTTGGATGTCTTTATCAACGTAAACACATTAATGCATCCGTTCATGTATTACGTGTCGTCACAGTTATTAAGATGGTCATGTAACCTGTTAAGAATGTTTCCAAGTTTTAATTATATTTTAATTAATTGATAGAATTTTAATTATATTAATTTTTTTTAGTAAATTGGGGTTTATTCCTATATATATATATATATATATATATATATATATATATATATATATATATATATATATATATATATATATATATATATATATATATAAAGTGTTGGGGTTTGGTGAGAGGAAAATGTTTTAAAAAAGGGTTAGAGTGTTTTCAAGCTTATGTGACAGATAAACAAGGGAAGTTGTACATGAGGGAGAATAACTTCAGAATCTTTTAATTGATCGGATGAATTTGATTTTCTTTATTAATGTAGAAAGGATTTATCAAATCACATTAATCTTACAACTTTCTAGTATGTTCTTTTGATTTTTTATTTTAGTATGTTTTTTTATTTTGAAATTCTTCTCTCGTTCTCTAATAAAGTGGTATGAGAGCCCAAATGACCTGATGATTAGATATTCAATAAAGATGTAATCGATTATTTTTATGGTGAAAGATCTTTTCTGTCTAGTAAGTCCTAGAATATCGAAGAGACAAACAAACAAACCAAAAAAAAAAGTAAGCTTAAGGAAAAGTGTGAGTACTATTTATTTTTTGTGTCACTAATAATATTATTAATAATATTATTGATGATGACTCTATCATGATTATTTGGGATAAGTTAAAAAAAAATTTATCTGGTAAAAAGATTAAGTGCTAGCAAGAATATCGAAAAGACAAACAAACAAACCAAAAAAAAAAAAAAGCTTAGGAAAAGTGTGTGAGTACTATTTATCTTTGTATCACTAATAATATTATTAATAATATTATTGATGATGACTCTATCATGATTATTTGGGATAAGTTAAAAAAAATTTATCTAGTAAAAAGATTAATTAACAAGTTGTATTTGAAGTGAAAGTTATATAGGCTACCGATCGAGGAAGGCAAAGACTTGGTAGAGCATCTAAATATATTCAAAGGAATACTAAATTAATTGAAGAAGTTGATATGAAGATTGATAAAGAAGATAAAGCAATGTTGCTTCTTACATGGATGTTGACTCCTATGATAACTTTGTAAAAATAATACTACCTGAGAACGATATAGTAACTATGAAATAAATTGAAAAAGCTTTAGTATCTCGTGCTACTAAGAAAAATAATAATTTATGGATATAAATAGTAAGACATTAACTACTCAGGGTGAAGTCAATAAGGAGGATTTTCTGATATGGGTAGATCTTAATGTGATAGTCGAAATCAAGAGTCAGATCTTTGGATGATGTTTAATGTTATATATGCAAGGAGTACAAATGGAATTGTTTAAAAAAAAAAATGAGAAGAAGAGGCCAATGACTGCTCTTTGTGATAAATGGTAATGGAGATGTCATGATGTATCTTTCTAGAAGAGTTGCCCTTTAGATTTTATTTGTGTTACTCATGTTTGCTCTCAGAAGGATTATTTTGATTTATTGAATGTCAAGTTGACTAGTACATTGAGTCTGAATGATGATTTCGTAGAGGAGATCATGGGTGTCAGTAAAGTGAAGATTAAAATAATTGATGAAGCAGTGCATACTCCCAAGGTTATGTTTTAAAGATGTAAAAAAATATAATTTTATTGAGTCTTTTAGATTCTCATGGTTATGACTACTAGGTAAAATGTGAAGTTCTAAAAGTTACTTAGAATTACATGATGATAATGAAAGGAAGATTATATCAAAGATTGTACCATCTAGAAGGAAGGATGATACAAACTTCAAATGACTAGAAATATGATGCATGTGTAGGGGTTGGTAGGTGCTTATGGTAGCGAGTTTCATTTGCAGTGCAGAAAACAAAGGGTGATATTCATAGTTTCTAGGATGCAAATGGTTATAAGGAAAAAAATTCTATTAATGGTAAGACGGTGAGATCGGAGGTCTCTCTCCGAAATAAGTAGTGCCACTAATTTGGTTGTAATACACAGAGTACATTAGCAAGTTTCTTGGAGTGATAAATCATGAATTGATTTAGTTTGTATAGTTGTAGTAAATTCTTCAAGCTAATGATCTAATTTCTATATGAGGCACAAAGTAAAAAATACTTGTTAAGGTGGAGAATGTTAAAGTTGGTAAGTATTTTGAAGAGTCCTAATCATATTTAAATTAGTTAGTATAGTCCTAATTAATTAAAACTCTTTAGTAAATTAAGATTTATTCCTATAAATATACATTGTGTAACACTCTATATTAAGATTGTTGTCTCTTAATCTGAATAACTTTAGTCAGGGATTTGCTTGAGCAAGAACACATGAGATATTCTTCTCATAACACTGAGAGCAAATGATCCTCTATCGACACTAAATTGCCCTTATAAGATTAGCTATGTCACGCCCCCCTCGAATTATAACGTTCACATGAGCCTATCTTAAATCAATAATATTATAATTCAATAATAATTCATTCTAGGATCCAAACACATATTTGAGGATACTAAGAAAACATTCAAGTCATTCACATCCATAATTCCACAATTCATAAAATCTATGCAGTTTAAAATCATATATCAGATCACTTGATGAACCATAAAATCTGAAGCCAACTCACCAAGACAATAACCAGCTCATAAATCTGCAAGTATGATATTCTATACAATCACAAAAACCAATATTTACTATATGTTCATATCATTACATAAATTAACTTAACACTCCAAAATCGAGAGGTTCTTTAAACTTTTACAAAACTTATAAGTTTAGGTTTACCATCAATATTCTATTAGACACCAAGTGTACTTTTACAACAAAAACATATCATCCACTAAATGTTTGTCCCAAAATCTTCTAGCTTTCCATAACCTCAAGCCAATTTAAACATTTTAGCGAGTGACAAACTATCATGAAAAATTTATATAGCAATAGAGTGAGTATATAGAGCTCAACAATCGACGAACATATCTACAGTGAAAGAGGATAATTTCAAACAAATAAAATACCAAATACAAGGCAAGGATACAATAGTTCATAGATAGTAACTCAACGAATGTAGAATTATAATGTCATTTTATTTGAAACATGTTTTGTTTATAACAAGGAAGTAAAGACTAATTGGAGTATATCAAAGATATAAGGAGTGTTTCAGAGCATATGAATGGCGTATGAAATGTTTCAGAATATGTGAATGACATATGAAATATTTTGGAGCATATCAATGATGAATGAAGCATTTTGGAACATATCAATGGTGTATAAAATATTTTGGAACATATCAATGACATATGAAGTATTTTGGAGCATATCAATTGCATATAAAATGTTTCAAAGTATATTAATTGCATATGAAATATTTCAGAGCATATCAACGGCAGATGAAACATTTCGGAGCATATCAATGGCGGATGAAACATTTCGAAGCATATCAATGGTGTATGAAATGTTTTGAAATATATCAATGGCATATGAAGCATTTTGGAGCATATCAATGACATATGAAATGTTTTGAAGCATATCAATGACATATGAAACATTTCGGAGCATATCAATGGCGGATAAAATATTTCGGAGCATATCAATAGCACATGAAATATTTCGGAGCATATCAATAGCGAATGATACATTTCGAAGCATATCAATTACGTATGAAATGTTTCAGAACATATCAATGGCATATGAACAATTTTGGAGCATATCAATGGCATAAGAAATGTTTCAGTGCATATCAATGACATATGAAATATTTTGGAGCACATCAATGACGGATGAAACATTTCAGAGCATATAAATGGTGTATGAAATGTTTAAGAACATATCAATGGCATATGAAACATTTCGGAGCATATCAATGGCAGATAAAACATTTAGGAGTATATCAATAGTGTATGAAATGTTTCAGAATTTATCAATGGCATATGAGGCATTTTGGAGCATATCAATGACGTATGAAATGTTTTGGAGCATATCAATAGTGGATGAAACATTTCAAAGTATATCAATAGCATATGAAATGTTTCAGAATATATTAATGGCATATGAAGTATTTTGGAGCATATCAATGGTATATGAAATGTTTTGAAGCATATCAATAGCATATGAAACATTTCAGAGTATATCAATGGCATATGAAATGTTTCGGAGCTTATCAATAACGTATGAAATGTTTCAAAATATATCAATGGCATATGAAGCATTTTGGAGCATATCAATGGCATATGAAATGTTTCAGAGTATATCAATGACATATGAAACATTTCGGAGTATATCAATGGAGGATGAAACATTTCGGTGCATATCAAAGGTGTATGAAATGTTTCAAAACATATCAATAACATATAAAATATTTTGGAGTATATCAATGGCTAAAATGTTTCGGAATATATCAATGGCGGATGAAATATTTTAGGGCATATCAATGGCGTATGAAATGTTTCGGAACATATCAATAGCAAATGAAACATTTCGAAGCATATCAATGGCGTATGAAATGTTTCAGAACATATCAATTACATATGAAATGTTTCGGAATATATCAATGGCATATGAAATATTTCAGAGCATATCAATGGCATATGAAGTATTTTGGAGCATATCAATAACATATGAAATGTTTTGGAGTATATCAATGGAATACGAAACATTTCGGAGCATATCAATGGTAAATGAAATATTTCGGAACATATCAATGGCGTATGAAATGTTTCGGAACATATCAATAGCATATGAAATATTTTGGAGCATATCAATGGTGTATGAAATGTTTCGGAACATATAAATGACAGATGAAATATTTTAGAGCATATCAATGGCATATGAAATATTTCGGAACATATTAATAGCATATGAAATATTTTGGAGCATATCAATAGCGTATAAAATATTTCAGAATATATCAATGATATATGAAATATTTTGGAGCATATTAATAATAAATATGAAACAGAAGTCAAACGTCATATTTGACAATGCATATATTTCATTCTTATCCAAAGCACACATAGAAACATATAACTAAAGCTCTGAATATCATATCAAACATATAGATGGTGAAGTGGGATCATAACATAATATGGTCAATCTATTTCTGAATGACTACCAAACATAAGTCTCCTATATCTGGGAGCTCCATCTACCTACGTCTAAGTGAAGTCATAGGAGGCCGACATAGCATCGCGAGCTCTAAGCATAACTCCATTTACTATTTCTGGTAAATATTCACATTTATCCCACAAACATTAGAGTACAAAAGGGTATTATCAACAATAAAATTGGGACATATCGGAAATACATGCGAAATAACGGAATGCATGTGCATATACGAAACATTATGATATAAACATGGACTTTACATAATAGATTCAGGTATACAAATAATTAAAGGATAAAAGTATATAAAAATTTAAAGCAATAATGTAAAGCTCAATTGAAATAAGGATTTTAGCTTAAATTAATTTCAAAAGAGATAAAACAAGAATAGACGAAATCGATCAAAACTCGATTTTGATAAAATTTGAGAGGCACGTTACATGAATTATTTGGATAACCAATTATACTCTAATTTATACAAAATAGGGGTCATTCAAAATATGTATCAATCTAGTTTTATCTTAGTTTTAGATAAATGAAGCTTTGTATAAATAGGAGTTTCCAACAAGGAGTTATAAATAACTTAGTAACCAAAAGTCAGAAAACATTATCTCTATTTTGTAGAATTCCTATAGTTCATTAGAACAGATGATTCAATAGGAATTTATGCTCTAAATTATTCAAATCAGATATGCATAGAAATATTTATGAGTCTAGTTTATGATAAACTATGTTTTGTATAAATTAAAGTTTTCAACAAAGAGTTATAAGCATGAGATGACTGAAAGGTCAAAATTGACGGTCTCTGTTTTATAGATTTTATAAGGTCAGTTGAAATAACAATTTGAGCAGGTAAATAGACTCCAAATTTATCAATCTTAGTTTCAAAAGGAATTGTGAGTTTATTTTCAAATGAATTTAGTTTTTCAAAATCAAGAATCTACGTAGAAAGTTATGACTAGAATAATAAAGAAAGGTCAAATCTCAAAAAATTTTAGATTCACCCTTTTATACCCAAACGATAGAAATATCATGTATGAAGCCAAAATCTTCTAAAATATTTAGAATTAATGTGAAATCAGATATTTAGATTCTATAGGAAGAGGTTAGAACACTTGCCTTAAAAAATTTGATTCTCAAATGTGGAAAATTAATGCAAAACCTAAAGCCAAACCAAGCTTCTTCTTCTACTACTTTAATTCTTCTTCCCTCCTCTTCTCAATCCTACATTAGATACAGTAGGTTTTCCACTTTTAGTTTCTCCTTTAATGCTAGATTTGGTTCATATAAGGATTGCAAGGTGGCAAGCATGCATGAAAGAGACTATGTGTCATCCATAGAACAAATATAGGTGGCACCAACCTTAGGTTAACTAGTGACATATGTTTACTTTTTTTTTTCTTAAACATTATATGAATCTTTCATAAATTATATATGCTAAGATTTATATTTAGGTCCCTATATTATAAACAAGCCCTTATAAAATTTTTAAAAATAAGGGATGTTACAACAAGTTGTCACTCCCGATGGTCGGTTGTGCTAGATCTGGAACTTCTAGACCTATAAGTCTAATATCAAAGAGTGGAGTACTCATACATGATATCTTTGATGTCTCAAGTTTAAGGATCAAATACACCACTAGGATGACGGAATTATTATTTGAAAATGAGATATCATCAACCATCAAACATTCCATAAACGAATCAATCAGTAAACTCATTCTTTAATGAACACGTGCATTATATCCCTAGTGTCCCTACACGAGCAACTATGAGACCAACCACCTCCATCATATGGATGGGTATATAACATATCAGTTTGTCCGATTTTCTTGATGTCCCTCTCAAGTAACCTATGACTAAGATTATTTAGAGTCTATATTTAAAGGTAAATCGATCTCATTATCGCGATCTCATCACGATACGATTCTCATTGCACAGATCCATGGACATCACAATACATGTAATATATAATATAAAGTGAAAAAATATAAATAAATAATAAGCAAAAAGAATGTGTATTATGTCACTCATGTCATCACTCACGTGATTGGCTTGTAGGGCACTTATGACTAGTGCCTACAAGTTCTTCGAGAGAAATGTTATTTAAGTTTTTAATTTCTTGGATTGTTATTACCTTCCGATCCTAGTTTTTAAGAAAAAATCTTACCAAATCAAGATTAGTATAGTTTTTAGTAAGAGCTTTTTATCCATTGATAATATTAGTAAAATGTATGTACATGCACCAATAAATTCACTTGATTTTATTTTGAATAATTTATAACTCTGAACAAAAAGATTAATTTTAGATTCCTTTACTCTATTTGTTCTTTGATGTGTAACTTCAAGGACATAATATGTCATGCGCATTGTCATAAGTAGAAACTTGATTAAATTTATTTTTATCTAAGGCACAAAATAAAGTACTCATAACTTTAGCATTTAGAGAAAATATTCTTTTTTTTAATTATTTCATTTGTCTATCGGTCTAGAATATTTCAAAAAAAACCTCATTCATATTTTCCAATAAGTATAGTCCATCATATTGAATCCTAGATTTTGACGATGAAATCAATTGATAAGTTTATGATCTAATCGATATTTGAGAAAAGTGATGCAGGACTAACTTCGATTATGGAAAGGCAAAATGATTAAAGCAGGAGAATCAGACATTGGGTCGTAGGTAGAAATCGGGAATCATACCAAAAGAATCAGATATTGCACTAAGATCAAATGTTGTGGGAGTAACATGCCAATGGATCGAGCAATATGTCGAAGGAAAAGCACGATATGTTGAGAGTTTGGATGAACCAATGACATGCCAAACAACATAAAATTCTTGTCTTGTAATTTTTTATGTCTTGATCATCGTAGTTAGGTTTTAATTGAGTTAGTTGTGGGTATAACCTTACTAACTATTAGGGGGTCCATTGGAAGGCCTATTCATTGACTCATAATTAGGTCTCTTAGGAAATCTAGGATGACATCATATGCACAGTGGAAGAACAGAAAATAAATCCCAGAATTATCATAGAAAAATAAGATTTCATTTATCATAGAAAAATAGGACAATCGTATATCCCTTAAAACCTACAAATATATAAGAGAGGATGAAGGAGGTCAATTGTCCTCCTCTTTAGCGATAATGCATATGATAAGGGTTGCGAAGATGCTCCTCAAATCGTTGCGCAATCCTCCTCGCTACGTGCACGTAATCAAAAGAGGGTGCCCCTTCTTACTGTCCACATGCCCTAAATAGGGGCTGCAGGTTGAGGAGGAGAGGGAGAGAAGAGAATAGGAGGTGACAATAAAAAAGAACCTAGCCTATGGCCCTTTGGTTCCCTCATATCTATAGAAGCCCTTTATCAACTTACCATAATGGATCCTGCTATATTAGGTACTAGATCTCCATCCAACTACCTAAGCTTCTTAGATTAGTGGGTTTCTACCTAATGATCTCTTATTGGCTCTTATTGGATCTCATATATAGGATCCAATAATTCAGAGGTTTATTGGATATCCAATAAGATAGGGGCTCCAACGAATATCTCATATCCGAACATCTACTTGTCGCAACACCTACCATATCTATATGACCCTCTAGGCCAAAAATTGAGCTGGTCGTGAGTCATGCATGTCAGAACTCCTTCCGACTTAGTGAATTATTATCTCTATAATAATTCATTCGATTAATCGACTATGGACGTATTAGGCCACTACGTTGTACTCTCCAAACGATATAAATGAGAATTCAATCCATTGGACATATTTGTCCTCAGTTACCATGTATTTATAGTCCCTCATCTATCTAATAGCCTAGAAATCGTATACCGAGTATGGTGCTATCAGGCAAATACAATTTCTATTAGTTAAAGGTGCCCTACAAGCCAATCACGTGAGTGATGGCATGTGAGACTTGACACGCAGTCATTTTTGCTTATTATTATTATTTGGTATTTTATCACTTTATATTGCCTATTGCTTGAATATATTATGATGTTCATAGATCTGTGCAATGAGAATCGGATTGTGATGAGATCACGATAATGAGACTGATTCGCTTTTAAACACATATCCTAAATAATCTCGTTCATAGGTTACTCGAGAGGGACATCGAGATAACCAGATAGATTGGTGTGTTGTATACTTGTCCATATG